>NW_026267320.1:380195-382134 GCF_000697945.3 Frankliniella occidentalis | reverse complement strand
CTTCCTCCTCCTCCTCCTCCTCCTCCGCCTCCTCCTCCCAATCCCGCTGCTGCTGGACGGCACGATACAACGCGCCAATAACTCCTTTCCCTCCCCTCCGCTCCCACCTTAACGACCTATCATCACGTGCAGGCCTCGCCCAGCCCCCCGGGAGCGTCCACAAAACATCTAGGGTTTATTGTACACACTTTTGTGGCGCAGCAGGAGAAGTTTTCTACCCGGATTGATTATTTTCGTATTATGTACCGCCAGCACCGGCTTGCGCAGAGTAACGTGATTTTTTTTTCTCCCTGCTTTTGATCAACACGCTGAACTAAAACGCCGGGTTCACGGCGACCCTTTTCCAGTGCCAGCACGTGCTCATGCGAGGGAGCAGGGGGGCTTGCGGACCCACCCTCAATTCCCTCATCTTCCGTGATCCTCCCCGGGCCCCGGGCCCTGGGCGGGCCCTAACCAGGTGGAAGCGGGGCGGGGGCGCCCGGGCCTCGGGTGTGATCGCTGCGAAATGGAAGTTGGGACGATTGGAGCAGCGCGATACGAGGGCGCTCAGCAGCGAGGTAACGACTTATCATGACAGCAGCGGTGGAGGGCCCCGCTCCCCTCCATCCTTCGCACCGCGTCGCTTGCTCTTCCGCGCCATTCGTTGTGCCGCGTGGAATCCATACACCCTCTCTTCCACCTGACCCCACTTCAGCCCCCCGACCGCACTGGGGAAATAAAGGAAAAACATTTTCGAGGGGAACTGGCCTAAAAGATTGACACGCTTTAAGACGGCACCCCGCTATTGTCTCAAATACAATTGTTTGAGATTGAGTATATTGTAAGTAGTACGGAGACAGATTCGGGCACCGTTTTGAAAACTACTCTACAAACAGAGGTGCGTCCTCGGGTGTGTCGTTCGCACCCTGAAGACGTGGAGTCCCAGAAAGGTTGCGCAGTGTGGCGTTTCAGCAGCAAGGTACGGCCACCATGTGCCCGCCGATGTGCCCCATCATGTGTGGCACGCGTAATAAAGTCAAATTAAAGAGCCACATTGTGAAAATTGAACTAAAGCTAGGGCACTTTTCGGATGTAACAATAATGTTCTATTCCATTCCTCCGCGATCGCGACTGTGTCCGCAGCCACCGTGTGTGACCTGCTGCGGCTAACCTGCCGAGTCCCCTACGGCCCCGTACGACCGCGAGCGACGCCCGCAGCCACACGGGTGCATACACGCGCGACCAGAGGAGAGCGCTCGTTAATTTTAATCGCCTCGCCTCGCTTGGACTAGATGCGTTTTACGCTCACTATTATGAATAGGGTAGCAGCAGTGTGGCCCGAGGCGTTGGAGCCCGGCGGCGCACGCCAGGCGGGGCACGCAGCGCAGTACGTACAGTACGCAGGACGTCTGCTGCGAGCTCGAGGAGCCGGGCGCGAGCCGGCCCCCATCGGGTCATCCATAACTTACGCCCGCCTAAAGCTCCCGGGGGGCGCGTTAAGGACTCAGCGAGGAAAGGAGGAGGAGGGCTAAAGTGTCCTATTCACACACACGCGCACACACACACACGCACACGAGACGGGTCGGGCGGGGTTGAGCTGCATGCGCTCGAGTTGAACCGGGCAGGGCGGCGGCGGCGGTGGCGGCGTGGGACTTTGCAAATGGGGCGGAGCGGGGCGGGGCGGAGGCGTGCGCGCGTGTACGCTTTGTGGCCGAGCGATAAATAACTAAGGAGCGAAGCAGAGAGAAACTCTGCGCGAGCTCGTCCTGCCTCCTTGTGCTGCGCCCAGCAGCGCGCGTCCCCCCGCCGCCTCGCGCGCACATTCGCATTCACATCCCGCGCACATGGCTCGTCGGCCCGTCCGTCGCCCGTACGCCCGCCCGTCCGCCCGTCCGCCGGCACGTCCGGCACGTTCGGCGCGGCGCCTCTCTCTCTCTCTCTGGCCGGCGGGACGTGCCCC
>NW_026267320.1:372734-377525 GCF_000697945.3 Frankliniella occidentalis | reverse complement strand
TCCCCTTGCCAGGCTCTGCCCTTTCTTTATAATCCCTTCCCCCTCTATGAATTTATGAAGTAGGAAATCTCGTACACTTGTGCGTGAGCCTTGTAGTACATGCATACCGTATCTAGGAAATGATTTACGTACGGGCATTGGAGAAATTTGCTCCAGTTGTTCGAGAAACTGTGGAAACGCAGGACATAGAGGAATTTTCGACCCTGGACATTAGCTTAATCGTGTGTTCAACACGCATATATACCCCGTTATCTTATTGAATGAGCGTGTTCCTGAAATATGCCTCATAAAGTTTTTCTTCTATTACGATTACGCCCCTTTCGCGTTCTCGCCCTTTCTAGCCCACTCTTCTGCTATGAAAAAGCTATTCAGCTGGCTTATAAATATTATTACATTTATTTCTTAAGGGCCGCTCCCTAGGGTGGCCCACGGCAAAAAATTTCTCAGATCGGCGGTTAGTTCATAAAGATCGAGATGACCCGTGCTCTGGGCATTCCAAAACCGCCCCGTTCGTTCCGATCGGACCCCGGGAACCACTCGCTCAACGTCTTTGCATTTTAACATGGGTTTCTTATGGGCTTTTGGGTGTAAAATCGAAAAACGACCCTAAAGAGTCAGAAAGCCACCGCAGAGCAATATAATTATGAAATTCGTAATCTACGTTAAAAACTGAATCTGGCAATGTAACGTTCGTTACTGTACCACCCAGTACCCATATTTGCCAAGCTTTAAATATTCCCTCATTTTTCAAAATATGGAGATTTATGAGGGTTTGCAAATCTGGGTCCTAGGTGCTACAGTAACGAACGTTACATTGCCAGATTCAGTTTTTAACGTAGATTACGAATTTCATAATTATATTGCTCTATGGTGACTTTCTGACTCTACCGGGTCGCTTTTCGATTGTACACCCAAAAGCCCATAAGAAACCCATGTTAAAATGCAAAGACGTTGAGCGAGTGGTTCCCAGGGTCCGATCGGGACGAACGGGGCGGTTTTGGAATGCCCAGAGCACGGGTCATCTCGATCTTTATGAACTAACAGCCGGTCTGAGAGAATTTTTGCCGTGGGCCACCCTACCGCTCCCGAGCCTGGATCGTTGGTACAAATCCTCTGACAACCCGCACTACGAGGGTGAAAAAGATGAGGGCTGAAAACGATTGGGTCGGGAAAAATAAATGACCGATGACCGATACCGATGCCCTCAAAGGCTTAACTTTGGGCGCCGCGGCCGGACCGAGTCGCCGCAGGGGTGCGAAGTGGAGTTGGTGACGAGGTTTTGTGGAAGAGCAGGACAGCGTGCCTAGCTTGTCGGGGTAGTAGGCCGCACCTCTCTTTTTCTTGTCTCCTTTGTATTTCATAATCCCGATAATGCGACTTTCCTCGTCATATTTTTTTCATCTCTGTCCTTTTTTGCCCCCGCGGCCGCAGAGTTGACTGGAACGAGCGACGGGGATAAATAATCGGTCCATCCATAATCGTTCGTCGTGGCCGCCTCGCTTTCACCGGAATGCGCCGCAAATGTTAGCGACAGTAAAGAATCACGTAGGGCGGGAGGGGAGGAAAGGGTTGCAAGGGTTTGGAGGGAGGGGGGGGGGTTAGGGCAAAGGGCGGGCAAGCATAAAGAGAGGCATAAAGCTTTTCGCTGCAACACGTATATTTACTCGGCCAACTTTTCACGTCGTGCTTTGCTTGCCCCCCCCACTTTTCCCCCCAAACTCAGAGCCCTGGCCCATGCGGCGCGCCAACTTGGGAACGCCATTAGAGCGATGGGCGCTGATGTCGGAGACACAACTTTCGCTCGCCGTTCGTTGTGTTTGGAGTCACAAACTCATAGCGCGGCGCGCATTTGGAGCCGAGTCAGGCATCAACTCTCTCGGTGCCTCTGAACTGTTGAACACTAGGGCTGGTATTTTGGGTAGAAGCCTTACGAACGTATTTTCTGTGCATAAGACTAAGACGCGAGACACCTTATTCCTGCTACTCTCAAATTTCCGTCATGATACATAATGGCTGTGTAGAGATGAGCGTACAGTTCACGAATATATCGAATCTGAACACTTGTTTTCCATTCGTTCTAGTTCGATCTAAATGCGAACACGTTCCTGGACCTGAGTTGGTAATGTTCAAAGAACAAACGTAATAGTAATCATCTTATGCCACCATATTTTTCATGGAACGTTTCTAATTGATACTAATTAAAAGGCAACACTGCATTTTTTGAAACAGAATTGACTTTGGTCAATAAAAAGTTGATAAAATAGGTGATGATCGAAGAAGTCGAAGAATTTTTTTTACTGCACTCACTGGCTAGGGGGGCGGGCCGGAGTCGAGGCTGGTAGGGGCGGGCACACCCACCCACTGCTAAGGAGGGTCTGGAAGGTTTAGAGGCTTTCACTGGAGGTATCTCCTTTCGCGGCGCGGCCCCGCGCTGCTCTCGCCGCGCTGGGTTACCTGTTACGGGGACACGGAGTGTTGGGGGGGCAGTCGGCACAGCGGAGCAGCCCGGCCCGGCTGAGAGAACGTGGAAACGCCGGGTTACGGGTGGACCGGGACCGGCCGCCAAAGCTATTGTATAGCGCCCGGGCGGAGAGTGTTTGCGAAAACTTTAGCAAGGTGTGGAGTGTTGGAGAGAGGATTGCAGTGAAAGCCTCCCGTTGCCGCTGCGCTGCGCCGCGCGCGGATGTTCTCCCCTTTTCGCTGTCTCATCGCTTAGCGAGCTTGCGAGGCGACGCCCCTATGTCAGAATGCCTATGTCTGTTACGCACATTTTCCAATTAAAAGATGGGGTCATGGGGGCGCAGCCCCCATGCATTCCAATAAGAAGATCGAATCTGAATTCCATACCAGACGGAATCTGTATTCCGCCTCTGACCTCCATATGATGAATTACGTTGCATTAAGATGCCGAACAAGCGAGCGACGCGAATTTTGAAGCACATACTACCATAGACAAACTCTATCTGTAACTTCAAAGGTTGCGCCGCGGTTCATCCCTTGGGACTGTCTCATCTAAAGATGAAATTTCTCCGCCGGCCGGCCAGCTCCTCTACCCGCGCCGCGCCCACTGCCTGCACTCTTCTGATTACGAGGCGGCGGCGGTGTGAGCAGCTCGCCGGCCGAAGACTCGGTCGAAGACTACACCACTTGCCAAACTACGAGAAAACTCTGCAAAACTCGTCCCGCTAATTAACGTAGCCGAGATGTGGGCGAGGGAAACGGGAGAGGAGAGGGGAGGGGCAGCGGCGGCCGTGGCGCGGGCCAACTGAATTATAAGAACAGGAAGTGCGCCGCGGACAAGCAGACTCGGCCCCGAGGCTCCGACTGGAAGATTTGGGGGGAAGGGGGTGAGGGGGTGGATGACGCCACGCGGCCTTCGAGAGCCGCCTAGCGCCTATGATGCCGCGCTCCCAGAAGAGAAGGGGTAGTCGGGGGAGGGGAAGGGGTTTACATAGCAGCAGGAAAGGGGGTGGAAAGTATTGGGGGCAGCCGAGGGGTAGTGCTACCCCTGGGGAAAACCGAGGTGAGGCGGAGGGGGGGGGATTGGAGTAGAAAATAGGGGGTGGGAGCGAACGGCTACTGGGTGGGGGTTGCGACCATATTCTGTGGATGCCGATACCGGTGTCATCTTCTGTATAGGGGGAGCGAGGAGAGAGTGAGAGTGAGAGGGGGGGGGGCAGAGGCGATAGGCAGGCTGTGTGTTAAAACGGCACGCTTCGTGTGTGATCCGATTGGGCGGGCGCTGTGATGATACGGGGGATAAAATGCCGACAAAGGAAAACACGCACGGAACAGTGGAGGGCGCTGTAGGGGCGGCGCGTTGCGGAGAGGGGCGATTTGTGGGGCGAGGGCGGGGGCACGTAACGGCATTGACTTTCACTGTCACATGACCCTTCTTATTATTTTTTGCTCTCTCTCTCTCTCTCTCCCTCTTCTGTGAGTGTGTCTCACTCTCTCCGCCCCGGTGCGAATATCAAGTGTAGATACAAAAAGCTCTCTCTCGCCTGCCGGTCCTGACGGTGTTTTGTCGCTCCCTCCGCGAGTAAGATTAACGAGGCCGGGCGGCTGTGTCTTTGTCATGCAGCTCGCTTTGTCTCTTTTATCAAGCCCAGTGTATGTGAAAGCGGCGGCGCTGTTGTTGTATGTTATGTTACCGCCGGGGGGCTCGCCGAGGACGCCGACCGAACCCGGCGCAGGTGAACGCGTCATTGTGTTGTGCAGTGTTGTGCACCCAACGCTTGTGTGGGAAAACATAAACATAAATTGTTGTACTGCATGGGAAAATTGTGTGAATCTGTTTTAAGAATACATACTAGGAAATTCTTGTTTGCGGGCGAAGCATGCCATACCGGGTGTATGTTTGAATGCACTTCGGTGTTGCAGGATTGCATTCTCGCTGGAAGTGCAGGGGCATGGCGGCTAACGGATGAAAGGAGTACGCCAACCCGCAAAACACCCGCAACACATAGGTAGCGCATTTAAAGATACGCCCGGTGCTTCTTTGCACTTGTACCCGAAAGTACGTCCCTCATTCGCCACTACGCACCTGCCAAATCCAGCCTGTGCAAGCTCTCATAGCGCCTGATAGGTAGGCAAAATCTCATCTGCAGTGCATGCGTGTACTGCGGGCTGGCCTACCCCGAGTTCCGCAGGCGCCAAGTTCCCTCAATTTGACGAATTGATCTGAGGTAATAGCTTCGGGACGATCCCTTAAGGGCACGTTATTAATAGGTAGGCGCACACTGCTTGCTTACATTCCCTGAGGTGTTGAATAAATTCTCTATTAAATAC
>NW_026267320.1:364122-372684 GCF_000697945.3 Frankliniella occidentalis | reverse complement strand
GGGGGCACGGTGGGGAGGAGCGTGGCAGGGGCGGCCCGTGAGGCGTCGGAGGCGTGGTCACTCGCGGCGCGGTGTCACACCGGATCGAGTTGACGCGGACACGGCAAAGAAAACCAGCGGGATAAGAAATGTAACGACGACGAAGGGGAAGGGGTGAGACTGACAGAAAAAGGGAAGATGACGTACTGAAATGAGGAAAATGTTACAAGGAAGGGGGAATCGGACCGAAAGCAAGAAACGGAGAGAACAAAAGAAACGGACAGACAGTGGCACAGAGACGACAAAGCGGGCTGCCGGCCGATGCAGCCCCCCCAGCTGTTCAAACGGCTCGAAATGTAATGAAATAATGCCCGCAGAGCAGTGGGGCTAATGAACGAGGCCGCTCTGCTCCGCTCCAAACCGAGCACCGCTTCTGACGCCGAATAATAATTAGAGGCACCATTACGATTTTGTGCGAAATTAATGGAAAGCGCGCCTCTCCGGCTGTTTTAAATAGTAAAATGGGCGCGGCGGCCGGCGGCGCAGCCAGCGGTTCGTTACACTCGCGCAACTATGCTCCCTGCTCGTTTGACGTTCTTTTCCTTCGTTCTTTCAATTTTACTCGGCGTTATGCGGATAAACGAACCGTTTAGAACTCTTTTTTGTACAGTTGTAACCAACGTTAATGACACCGGGTAATGGTGACCGACCCCGTACTGTAAAAATTCTTTGTAACAATGGCGAAAATACCATTTTTAGTATGCAGGGATGTCGTTATGGGTTTTCTCGTCACCCTGACGAGAAAACCCATACCATGTGACGCAAAAAAAACCATGACGACACCCCTGTACTAAAAATTAGCCATGATATTTTCGTCATCCTGATAAAGAATTTTTACAGTGCGAAACCATCCCCCGACCATCCCAGTTTCTTGGAGGGGTTGATGGTCCCGCCACGCTAGTGTACCTGCTTCATCAGGCCGACAGGCCAGGTAGGCCCTCGCCCCACTCCTCCCCGCCCCACACCGCCTTCTTGCAACAACCCTTCCCTTTCGGCCCTCCGCTCGGAATAAACCCGCTGGATGAGCTGGGGGGGCCTAACTGTTACTGCGTGCTAAAATCTTGTTAGGCCCAAGGGCTCCCCCCCCCCCACCACCACCACTCCCCCTGATCCTCCCCATCTCGCCCTGCGGCCCCAAACACCTTGACACGGCCGGTAGGCCCCGGGCGCGCTGCTGCCCCGGCGGCCTGCACCTCACTGCAACAACTCTCCGGACTAGATTTACAAAGAAAGGATGCAACACAAAACCCTTCGGCGCTTCCCCGCGTCCCTCTGTGCCCTTTTAGCGGGGAGCGCGCGCCGCTCGGCTGCTCAGCCCGTGGGATAGGCAGCGCAGCGGCGAGCGGCGCTCTTCTGTGCGGCGGGCGGCCTATCCTCGGCATGACAGGCTGAGCCCCGCCGCGCAGCGCAGCGCCGCCACATGCAGCGAGCGCCGCACCGAAAGGGAAAGAAAAGAGGACGCCGGGTTTGAAAAGTCGCACCGAAAAGAGCCGGTGGCGAGCGGGACAAAAGCGCAGCGAGCAAAGCGGTCGGGGAAGCCGTGACCACAGTAGCCGGGATTACTGTTAGCAGCAGCAGCAGCGGCTCTCTCTCTCTCTCTCGCTCTCTCTCTCTCTCTCGCTCTCTCTCTCTCACTCGATGGCCCGGAGGCCACTCGGAGGCCCGGACCTGTTTGCAGCGCGTGGACAGGTTTATCCGGGTCCTTCCCCGCTGAGTCGGCCCTCTGGTCCAGCCCCAGAAGGATATATCCGGACGCAACTCCCGAAAGCGATGACACCCCACGGTGTGCGGCCGGCAGTATATAGCCTGCTCACAGTCCATGTTTGACTCTGAACGGCCTTTAACGGCCCCCTCGGCTTTAAAGACCCTAAAGACCCTCGCACCTGCTGCTCGCCGGTGGTCCCCTTATCGGCGTGTCGGCTCCTTACGCCCCGGCGAGCAACAACTCGTGTTCGGGAACAAGAGTCTTTATCGCTCACGCCGAGCCTGACGCGGCTCTCCATCTCCAGGGCTAGGGGATCGTCCAGAAAGTACGTCCGTCATTCGCCGTTGCGGTCCTACCAAGTTCGGCCTGCGGAAGCTCTCATGGCGCCTGGTAGGTAGGCAACACAATTCGTTCGGTGCATGCCTGTACTGCGGGTTGGCCTACATTGAGCCTCGCAGGCGCCAAGCTCCCGTGATTTGACGAACAAATCCGAGCAAAACGGACGTGTACTTGATGAATGATCCCTAACCCCGCGGAGCGCTCCACTGGGTGTGGGAACGGCACTGGCGCAGGGCGGGGGCTCCAGGGGGAGAGACAGCGGGAGAGATGGATATCCCGCTGTGCTTCAACGCGGAGCCAATTGCTTTGGCCGTTCGATCGCATGCCGAACACTATGGGCGGGCCGTCGGGGGTGCCGCGCGCGGTGCCCCACCCACTCAGCACCATGTAGAACCTCCGCTCCACCAGCCTCCCTTCTCCCTCCTCAGCTCCGCGCCGGAGAGCTGCAGCCATGCAACGGCATGCAGTTCCCCAACACCGTGCGACACACACGTGTGTGTGTGTATGCGTGTCAGTGTGTGAAACGTGTGTGACATATGTATGACAATTCTGAGATACGACGAGTGTGTGACAAACGTGTAGCGTAAAAGTGTAAACAAGTTGCGTGGCACGTCGGCACGAGTGCCACGAATGGTTGGGTAACAAAGTATAGATAGAGTTACACACCTTCAGGTGTGCGATGTGCGACATTTGAGGTCATGTCCAGAAAGTTTGTCCGTCATTCGCCGTTACGAACCTGCCAAGATCAAACATCAGCCTCTGTGAGCTCTCATGGCGCCCGACAGGTAGGCAATATCTTGTTTGCAGTGCATGCGTGTACCGCGGGGTGGCCTACCCGGAGTCTCGCAGGCGCTCAGCGACCGCGTAAATTGTAATTTGTCGAAAGAATTTCCGGAAAAAAGACGCACTTTCTGAAAGATCCCTGAGCGAGCGTGTGCAGTGGAGGACAGAAAACAAAAAACGGGACAGCCCGGCAATAACTCAGAAACAAATCAGGCCGTCGTCGTGCAAAAGTCTCCGTCACGCAGCATCTGGACGACGACGCACGTTCGTCGTCCGCCGTGTGCGTCTTGTGCCCTACTCGTATCAGCAGAACAAACTCACTCACACACACACACACATACGCACACACAAGTGTGTCGCACTGCAGCAGGCTCCACTGTGTTACCGTTGTGTGCTGCGCGGCTGTTCGGCGCGGGGTAAGGCTGAAAGAGAGAGAGAGGGGATGGAGAAGGGGAGAGAGGAAGACGAGGAAGGGAGGCATGGAGCGGGTAGGTACAGCCGATCCATTAAAACACGCGTTTGCTGTTCGTTATTCCATTCCGATGGCGAGCAGGGCATGCCCAATACGGTACCCCCGCGAAGCCCTGCCCTGCCCCTCCCGCGCCACCTGGCCGGGCCTGGCCGGCCGCCGCTTTCCTCGCGCGCACCGGCTGGGCTGGACCGCACGCCAGACCTGTCGCAGCGGCAGACATTGCGTGGCCGCCGCGCTCTTCAGAGAACCGATGCAATTATTCCTTATCGACATATCGCCGGCCGGTCATGAAGTGGTCACACAGACTCGGTCACGAGCTGGTCGTAAGAGGAAGGTGTGGTCGCGAGCGCGCGCTATGCTGTGCTATGCGGTCAAGAGGAGGGCGGCTTATTGTGGGCGGTCATAAGCGGTCGATTTCCTCCGCCAGGGCAGAACGAACGATACAGTCGACCGCGCCGCTGGCTGCCACAACATTTAGTCCACAACTAACCTACTTCTCAAGACAGATTTATGAACTTAAGAGAGCGGAATAGAAATGACTTTGATTGAAGATTTAATTTGTTTTAATTAGAATAACAACAGTTTTGCCGCATTTCATGTTTTCCCCAGTTTTCACCATGTGCGATGCGTACTCATATGAGTGATTACGGTACTCGCAAGTAAACAGGAAAGCATCAACTGGTTCACCCGGTTCACCCCTCACACCTGGCTCTCTGGCTCTCGCACCAACCCCCGTCCCCCCTTCCATACTCACACATACACATGAGGTCACTCGGAATTTGACTTTCTCCCCGGACAACAGCAGTGTTCGTCCTCCGCGGGCACTCGGCCAGTACGGCGCTGCCCCGCCACCCGGCCGCCACACCACCACACCTCTCCCGTGCGAAAGACAGAGAGAGCAGACGCACGAGGGAGAGGAGGGAGGGGAGGGGGCAGACCAGCCCTGCCCGCCTGCCTGCCTGTGGCCGCAGACCGCTGCTGCGTTCATTTAGAACGATCGACCAAATCGAGACCGGTAGGGTGTTGAGAGGGGCGAGGAGGGGGGAGGGGGTGGGCGGATAGACCAACAAACCGCACGAGAGCGAACGATACGCGAAGATGATTCATGCGGATGGCAGCGACGGCCGCCCACCGTACCCGCGCGCGCCCACCGTGGCGGAACGCGGCGCGCGTGTGTGTGTGTGAGAGAGAGAGACAGAGACAGAAGGAGAGAGTGGGTGTGTCCTAACCGCTGGTCTCTTTGTCTGCCGCAGGTGTCCATGCCCTCCCGACGGTCCGAGACGCCCTCGTCCATCCTGTCCTCCGACAGCGACATCCGATTCACCCGCAAGGTGAGCGGCCAGTACCGCTGCGGGTGCTGCGTCCTGGCCGCCTTCATCAGCTTCCTGCTCGTCGTCTCCATAGGCGTCTACCTGGGCTGTGAGTATACTTACCATCGACCTATAAATGCCATACACAAAAACATCTCCGGGCGCTGGTTTTAACTATGAAGTATTGCAGTAGTAAATTGTGCTTGTGTTCTGTTTGTCCTCTGAGTAACAACCGAGCTTACGAAAGACGTTCTGACGTGCGGGCTATTGTTCAGCTCAACCAAAACACATCGGCTCATCATGTATCAGAATGTCTTATGGTTGTAACTTGGGGAGCAGACTAAACATCATTTTGGTGACAACATCCAAAGCTTTTGGCCGTGCTGACAGAACATTTTTCACCTCGCTTCATGCTTCGTTAATTTTGTAAATTCCTGTCGCATTTTCTCTTGTTTTGATTGTGCATTTTGGTTGATAATTATTGTTCACAAACAAACGTCGCCGGCCACATCCTCGGACACTAAAGAGACGCGGTTCCCTCGGCGCCGCACTACATGTAGTGCACCGCCGAGTGCAGCGCGCTCCGCCGCCTGCCGCCCTTGATCTCCAATCTGTGGAGCGTGAAGTGGGAGCCAGCGAGAAGCAAGCAAGCGGTGGCGTCTGCCTCCAGCAGAGAGTGATGCGCGCGCCGCGCTGTGTTGTTCCAGAGGTGGACGTGCAGCACAAGGGAAGAAGAGGCAAAAGAAAAACCACTATACTCGCGCGGCGAAAAAATATTTAAAAAATCTAACCGCGGGTCTACGTGTGCGAGAGACGGACGGGCGTAGAGACAACACTCGAACCAGCAGAGGGGGCTTTCCCCGCGCGGAATTATGAATACAAATGGCCCATCCGCGTCAGCCTGGCGCGAGTGCGAGTGAGAGCGTCGCCGCGGCCCGCGTGTGATGGTGAGCGAGCGAGGAGGACAGACAGACGAGCGAGAGACCAGATGGCTGGGAGCTAGTATTCGATGCATATACATTCAGAGTGAATCCGCGCCGGGCCGGGCCGGCCCACTTCAAGGCGCCACACGTCGTTGACCGGTTTGGCGCGCTGATCAGCTAGGAGGGAGCTCCACGACGACTCCACGACGGCAGCGGCGTTGCGGCGCCGGCCGGCCCGGGACCGCTTCGTGCGAGCGCGTCGCTCTGGCAGAGCGCCCGGCTAGACCCGACCGACCCAGATTATTCGCGACTCATTGACGCCTGTCCCCCCCCCCTCTCCCTTCCCATCCGCGGACACGCTGCAGCAGCCTCCTGGTGTTACCCACGGGGGCCTAACGAGGTATGTTGCTCCCCCCCCCCTCCCCCTCTGGCTGGCCCCGCACGCCGCGCGCTGCCCCGGGACGTACCTCTACTACACATCAATCTTGGGCGGCGCGTCAGCCGAAGGGCCTCGTCATGTGAAGGGCCCCCGACCCGCCCGACTGAAACAAGCGTCGTTTTCCAATTGAATAATTTGAGGTTGTAAAGAGAGGGGGTAAAATTATTATTAAGTGACCGAAAACTATTCGTGTTCTCTCTCACTACCGCCCCCCTCATTTCCTCCTTTTTACCTCTCATTTCTCTCGCGTTCGCTCCGGGGCGGGGCAGGGCGGGGCAGGGCAGGGAAGTACCCAGGCTCCTTGACGAGCCAAGGCCGGGGCCTGCCTGGAGGTCAGAGGTCGCCGGCGACCCTAGGGAGAAAGTTGAATGTCAAGGTTTTCTCGCGTGTTGTTTGTTCGACGCCAAAATGTATGATATTACCAACAAGAAACGCGCGCTCCACGCGGCGGCGGGAGAAAGGTCTTCTCGCACAATTAGCAAAACTGGAGAAGATGAAGTAAAAGAAAAAACACATCCAAACAGGAGAAGTGGTTTGCTTATAATCCCATCCCACGCGAATAGGAGAATCTCATAAAAATGGCGAGCATCTCCGGAGCGTTTTAGCCAAACACACTCGCGGCTGGACTGAAGGCATCGTCCTGCAGGCAAAATAATATCTCCCAGCTGGAGGAGAGTTTTCACTTTGATAATGACGCGTGCACTATCCCCCTTCTCCCCCCCCCCTCTCTCTCTCCTCTCTATCTCTCTCTTTCCTAGATGCGATTGCATATCGCGGCAGTGAGGTGGATGCGCGCCGCTGGTCGGCGCCGGCAAGCGCAAGGTCATTACCCTACAAACTCGTGATGGCGGCGGCGTCTCGTCTTCTTCCCTCCACAGTCTGCTCGGGCTAAATCATAACATTTCCTGGTTCGACACAGCGGCACCGCAACGAGCAGCGCACACGAGAGAGAAAGAGAGAGAGAGAGGGAGAGAGAGGGGTGAGGTTGAGGGAGAGCACCAGATAGAGAGAGCTGCTTAGGCGAGGCAGACGAGCCACTCCACGATGACGAATTTATGTGTGTCTTGATGATTGGAAAACGCTAATGCCATCGTGTTTATTCCCCTGCCCCCCTCAATCTCTCTCTCTCTCCTTTTTTTTTTGTTTTGTTTTTTTGTTTGTCTTTCCTGTGAAGTCCACACGGGGAGAAAGGCGCGCGCTGCTCGTGCCGGGGTCAAGGTAGACTATTGATGGACGGACGCATAGTGACCCGTCACGGTGGCCCGCGGCGCCCACGGGGCTGTTCGACACGCCCCGCTCCTTCTCCCCCTCTCTCCTCTCTCCCTCTGTCCGGTAATAAGCGCTGGCCCTCCCGGTCGGCATGTACTCTGTACTCTGTACGTGCGTGTACATGCGTATGTATGTGAGGTGGGCGGCGGAAGGGGTTCGGAGCGCACCATTCAGACCGGTCAAGGGCCCCGGCCACAGCCGCCGCCGCCGCCACAGCCGCTGTATGGGCGCCAGCTTGTAGGTTCCTTATTTCCTCGTGACCCTATTGGAATATGTTGACCTTTGGCCCCCCGCACGCCCTCTCTCACTTGGAGGTGTGCCGATAATCCTTGCCCAACGCGGTCACGCCCAACTGGGTCCCGCGCCCCGCGCGGGACCCTGCGCGCTTTTGCCTTTTCAACAACTTAAAAATCATGATGGCGTCCCGTCTCTTCTTCGCCCTCTCCCAACTTTTTATCATCATGAGCCCTGAGCGTCTCCCCTTATAATTAGGGCCCGGATCGCGACACGCCGTAGCGCCACGCCGCGCTCTGGCCCGGCGCCCGGCCAGGCCCGCGGGGCCCGATGGCGAAACGGAACGTTGGCGCTGCTGCAGCAGCGGCTGCAGTCGGCGGCCTCTACAGCAACTCCCTTTGTCCTTATCCAGGCCCGCGGGGCCGCGCTGAGCCGCGCTGAGCCGCGCTGAGCCGCGCTGAGCGGGGCTGAGCCGCTCCAACGCTGACGCGCGCGGCAAACGGTCATGATTAATAGCGTCAAAACGCTCACGTGTGCGGCCGCGGCGGCCGCGCGGCATTGTCATGCGATGCATTTAGACCGGCCCGGACAGCCCGCCCTGGGCTGGGCCGCGGCCACTCCGGGCCGAGCGTTCGCTTTCTCTGGAAGCTCGGCGTCGGTCGGTCGGTCGGTCGGTCGGTCGCGGCGTGCGTGCGTGCGTGCGTGCGTGCGTACGTGTGCGTGCGCGTATGCCCCGCCGGCGCCAGGCTGTGCCCCGCCTGACCGATCAGCTGATCAGCTGATCCGGATCGTTGTCAACATGAGCGAGCGAGGGGCGAGGGGGGCAAAGAAGACAGCGAGAGAGAAAGAGGGGGAGGGGAGGGGAGAGCTGGTTTTCTCCCAATCCGTCATGTCGAGGCGAGGTCAGAGCAGCAGCAGGGGGTACGGAGCAGAGCACTAAACGAGCTCGGCGCAAAAATTGATACGGGACAGAAGGGACAGAAGTGGAGCTCATCAAAGTGGAGGTGGATAGACGAGGACGAGGAGGCGCGCGTCTATCACTGGGATAG
>NW_026267320.1:355397-364072 GCF_000697945.3 Frankliniella occidentalis | reverse complement strand
TCTATTAAATACATTTTAATTCTCAATTAAATACCTTAAATAAAAACCTTTGTAACCTCTGCACTGTCCACAGGCAAACCACGAAGCGCCCCCTTTATATACGCATACTGGTATAACAAGTGTTTAATTTTCCACGTCAATTGATGCTAAGTTCAAGTGTGCATTTTCACGACACGTTGTGGTGCCTAACTAGTTTAAACTTCAACTGGTGTTTAAATTTCCGAAAAGTATAGCAGCTATGGTTCGTATTGATAGCATAGAACTGTGTAGGTCCTACACTGGTAAAATAAGTGTGTATAATTTAAACACCAACGTGTTTAAGTTGTGATTTTAAACATTACATGGTGTTTAGCTCAAGTCACACTTGCGTGGTGTGCACATTTTAAACGTTTTGTAAACGACACTGTCCCCTGATAAAACCGCTACACTGTTAAGGCTTTACGAGGAAAATGCCAAATCCTTTTCGTAGGTACGAAGGATTTGGAAGCTTCGTAGGTAGCAAATCCTTCGTAGGTACCATGGATTTGACAATTTGCTTTCGCAAGATTTTAACTGTGTACCGACGGTCAGCGCGAGTTGCTCATCGCCTTTGTTCCTCCCGTTTCAGGAGCTTCACGGAGCACTGCGCGGTGCTCGGCGCGGGCCCTGGGCCGAGGCTACGGCAGGGTGTCTAGCCTCACAACCCTCAGGGCCTCGCGCGCCTCTCTCGCCCATGGCGGGCACAGCCTCCTGATATGGTGCAGGCCCTGGGAGCGGGACCGGGGCAGCAGCAGCAGCAGCAGCAGCAGCAGCAGCAGCAGCAGCAGCAGCAGCAACAACAACAACAACAACAACAACAGCAACAGCAACAGCAACAACCACAGCAACAGCAGCAGGTGAGCCAAGCCCCACGCAGTGCAATTCAGTTGTAGTTTGTTTGCAGGAAGTCTCTCTGCCGACATGGCCGTGTCCTCGCAATCTCTTCCGCTTGTTTCTCCCTCCTATCTCTCGTCTTCTTCCGGAGTGAATGCCGGGTAACGAGCTGTCAGAATCAGACTTGTACCACTCTTCCAATCGTGCGCGCACCCCGCGGAGGCCGGGTTGGGCCGTCGACGGGACTGGGGCCAGCGCCTCTTCTGCGGAGGTGCGAGCGCAGAGCGCAGTGAACATCAGAGTGGATAGTTCGGAACCAGCGACGGCATTTCGTACCAGGGGCGCCGGAAGTTGATTTTGCAGGGGGGGGCGGAGTAACAAAAGGGCCCGGATTTTTCCAAAAGGGCCCGGGGCCCGGTTTTTCGCAAAGCGTTTATCTTTTTAAAAATGACCAAAATGCAGGTTTTTGCAAAGTTGTGTTCAAAATGATATTTTAAATAAATTGCAATATATCTCTAAGTGCTTTTACTGTCCCAGTGGACAAAATATAGTCTAAGTCTTGTCAAGTCATTTCACAAATATGATGTCATTTTGACGTCATTTTCAGTCAATTTGAGGTCATTTTGACATCATTCTGACTCCAAATGTCGTTAAAATGACATCATATTTGTGAATTGACTTGACTTGACATGACTTGGACATTTTTTTGTCCACTGGGGTCTGCCTGAGGGCACCTCCTGTGCTTCGCGGGACCCCTTTTCCAAGTTTTCGCTTCTCTTGTCGGTTGATCAGGCCCGTTTCGGATGCCCAAAAGCACCCGAAGGGCCCGCTTCGCAGGCTAAGAGAGGGCCCGCTTCGCGGGCCGAAAGGGCCCGCACCCGATTCAGGGGGGGCATTTGGCCCCCCCTGCCCCCCACTTCCGGCGCCCCTGTTTCGTACCCACATTGGAGAAACTCAGCGCAGGGTACCGAGCGATGGGGAGTACGGGGCAACCGTACTCTGCTTTTTTGCGGCGAAATTCGGCGTGATCTTTGAACAGTGTGCCCGGCGGGACGGGCGGAGACAGACCCCCGCAAACCTTGCGGCCCCCTCGGTGGTCCCCCCGCTCCGGGAGGCGACCGCTTCTCTATTTCACATTGAGGGATTGCGCGCGCGGGCGGGCGCTCGCCCGAGGGGCTTCCGAGAGGAGTTTCCTTGGAAGTAGCAGTGTATAGCAGCATGGCAACTCTCTCGTGTGGGGGGCTTTACTTGCTCCAGCAAGCCAGCTCCAGAGCCTGGGTGGGTATGGCGCGGGCCCCCGAGCTGGGAGCACCTGCAGCAGCAGCACCAGCAGCAGCAGCAGACGCCATGCCGTACCCTATCGAGGCGGGGCGCCTCAGGCATGAAGTAAAGTTCCGTGGGCGTGGGCCCATTGTGCTGAAGGGGGCTAGGAGGGCGGGCTAGACAAGCGAGCCGGCGAGCGAGCGCGCCGCCTGTAACACAGGGCCGGGCCCTCTCCTTCACCTGCCCTTGTATGGAGTTGGTCCCTTGTGATGACATCAGTGCCGTGTCCCGCCCCGCCCTACCCCACCTCACCTCGCCCCGCCCTACCCCACCTCGCCCCCACTGCCGCGCACACCACAACCCACCACGCCCATCGCCCATGCTAAGGCCACGCTGGCTATGTTTGTCGGAGAGGCGGCTTCCTTCTCCTCATGCTCGCAGGCTGTGACCCCCTCTCACTTCCAGGCCAATTTGCATTGTTGCTTTTGGATGGTAATACCGCTCGTGTGTGTGTGTGTGGTGTGAGAGGAGGGGTGGGGGTTAGGGGTAAGGGTGTTAAAGGTGCCTTTGGGGTGCGGGCGCTATATATGTGCCGCTGCAGGCGAGGCATGGCACGGCGGTCCACAGGCTCTACGACGGTCGTCGGCGAGAGAAAGGGGGTCTGATGACGGGGTGCGGAGTGGAAAGAGCAGCGGCAAGGAGATGGGGGAGGGGGGGGGAGGGGGGCTTTTCCGCCGACACTGCGATCCCACCGCCTTCTCCTTAAATTACCTCGGCCGGGGCCGGGCGCGCTCCGCAAACAGAGAAAAGTGGACGTGTAATTTCTCATACTTTTAGGAGAAAATGAATCCCTTTCCCCAGCGGGGGGCCCCTTGCCTCCCCCGGGGACGAGCTCGAGCCCGCCCAAGCCCCGTGGGCTCCTGTGGCGTCACTCTTACTCAACCCTCCCTCCGCCCCGCTAAACTCTCCCGCCCCGCCGCACTCGGGCCGGCCCGGCCAGGTGACGAGGGGCGGCGCGGTCGCAGCGTGTCTGCCCGCCAAGGCCCTGCGTGAATTTTGTTATTCAGTGATGTTTCGGACGGGGGCGCTGGGAGTGGCTCGAGACCCGCTGCTGGGACTGTCACCCGGCCCGGCCCGGCCCGCCCGGCTGCGCCCGGCTCTCTGCCCAGCACAGAGGGGCGGCGTCCCTGTCCAACTCCCGCAAAGTCCGCGCCGCACCACCGCAGCTCGGCCCGGGCGGTCTCCATCTCCATCCCGCTCACTCAGTCACAGCCCTCTGCGAGCCCCTCTGTGTCCGCACGGATGGCCTGGACAGCCAATTCCAAGTATAGTTTTCCGGGCGTGTCACCTGAGCCAGGCCCTTGGCGGCGCACCCTCTCGTCCCAGTCGCCTCTGCCTCCAAGACAGTTCGTGGTCATTCTGACGGGCGGGGCCGGGCGGGGCGCGGGCCGCTGGTCTGTTGGCTAAGCACGGCCCTCCTCCTGTCCCCACTCAGTCCGTTTGCAGAGGGCGCCCCACCTCCCCCGCCCCGGAGACAGGCCCGCTGGAGCTTGCGGGAGAGTGCGACTGGGACACTGGCAAACTTTGTCGTTATCTATGGACTCGGAAGTTGTTTATAAAGTAGGAAGACTTTTGCCGGGGCGTTTAAACTTGGCAGTCGAGTCGTCGTCGACTTGACGGAGCAGTCGGCATCCTGGAAGCGGCGTCGTCGGGCTGCGGCGGGAGGGGCGGGGGCGGGGCCCTCGGCGGTGCAGCAAGTCGAAAGGAGGGGCGGGGGCACTTCCGGCGCGGGGACGGGTGGCAAGGGGCGGGGGTCGCGAGGGGTTCATCCCGAATGATTAAAGCGGAGGGAGCGGGCGGGCGGCGCCAGGCCTCGGCCACTCGCGCGCCCCGCGCCCCGGCCCGATCTGGGGAAAGTGATTTCATTATCTCTGTTCGGGCTGCTGGTCTGGGTCTGGCCTGGCCGATGCCTGGCCTTGGCCGCACCCGTCGGGACCGTGCGCCCGACCCGGCCGTCTCGTCTGGTCAGGGCCGGCTGCGGTCAGCAGGCAGCGTCTGTCAAACACGAGCTCGAGCGCTGCCCTCTGCCACCGGCCCACGATCCCCAAGTCCACTCACGAAACTGTCCCTCGTCACGAAGTTGACATTTCTGCCTTTCAGAAATTCCAAAGTATTTTGTGACTTTATGTATTTTCACTTTTTCCACGACTCATTTCTCCTCGTTCGCCTTTTACCAGTTACATTATAGAGTACATGTTACATGCACTCCTCGCAGCTCCCGCCCACACATTTGCAGTCATACTATACCGCTCGCACCCTCAGCACTAGTTAAAAGAAGTGTGTGGATATTGCACATCTGTACGTTTAATTCTATAACTAATATTTTATGTTCGCAAACTACGACGTGTGCAGTTGAGTTAAACACCATGTAATGTTTGAAACTAGAATTAAACATACAGGTGCCACTGAAATCCGTTTTGTGATACTTTTACTGAATTTTTGCGATAACTGGTGTTTTGCGATTCTCACGCTACTGGGCATGATAGCTCCAAGAAATGTCATAAAAGTATCAAATTATTGTGATACTTTTATATCACATTTTTGGTGGTTATCATGCGCTTTAGCGTGGGAATCGCAAAACACTAGTTATCGCATGGTTTTGTGTTAAAAGTATCGCAAAACCAGACTCAGTGTGTGCAATATCTATACACTTCTCTTACTAGTGCTGACCCTCAAGACCTGCTATTGCAGGCAACCAGCCAATATGCGGGCCGAATCTGCACTGAGAAAAGCGTTTTGTCCTAATACCCAAAAAAGTGTTGAATCAAAGAAAATTTGCTCCCTCAAGCCAACTAAACATTTGATCAAGAATTTTAAACAAAATATGATCAGGTCGACCACACCTTTATCAACATGACTAAATCAAGTGGGGCGACCAAAATTTGTCTTACGCAAGTAAAATTTTCGGGGTTTCCGTTTTTGTTGCGCGATTCAAATGGTTTTCTGAGTGTGCCGCTGCTTTTTGTTTCTATTTTCAAAAGGCACAAGTTTTTCAAAACCTTCTGTTATTATTTCGTTGGGAATAATTTCACAGAGATTTCACTGCCTCTCCCGAAGCAGACGTCGAGTCCGGTCCGAGCTGGACGCTGCCGTACTTCATATGTAACGCCGGCTACAGATTGACCTCTTTCCGGTGCGAGAGCGGGTGTGGCGTCCAGCAGTCCCCTCGGCTGGGGCGGCGCGGGGACGCACAACCCTTTTTAGCACCCTTTAATTACATACCGTAATAGGCTGAGGCTCCCGCCTCCCCGCCGGGCCCTGCCGTATCGCCCCGCCCCGGCTACACCCGGCTGCTCGCCAGGACCTCTGGCCGGTCCCTGAGGGCCTTTCCGTCCGGCCCCCACCTCCCCCAGAATGTGGACTGTGGAGAAACGACTCCAGCCTGTATATTGAGCGTCCTTCCCGCAATGAGCTGAGCCATCGAAATCTATTTTTCGTGTACCTGTATACTATGCCGAGATCGCCATAATCTTAACATGAGTCCAACGCTGTATACTTAATCAATCAGTCTTAGTACCGGTCTTTCGAAAGTTTTCCGAATCTTTTAAAATTTTTGTTACTCTGAAAATCCAGCGGTGTGCTTAACATGCTGTTGTGCTTACCAAAGCGTATATGCATGCACACTAATTTAATAGTGTGCTCAGCACGCACTGTTAGTTGGATTTCCAGTGTGTAAAAAATCAAATTAACTCTAGTTTCCAAATGAACTTGGTCGAAATAATTCTCAAAAAGTAAAATATGTAGATGCGTATACTTTCCAGTACTGCGCTTTTGCTTCTGGTTGCTAGCTGTTCGAGAACCAGGGCCAATGATGGGATTGCAGAGTTAGCAAGAGGGGAGAGGGGAGGTAGGGCGCAGCAGGGGGATTCGGGGAGAGTTAGTTGCCATACGCTTTGCCTGGTCCTTTTTGGTGCCCGGAGGCAAACGGTTATTCCTGTGATGGCCTTACGGACCCACCTCCCCTCTCCCCCGGAAGCCTGTTTCTCTCTCTCTCTATCCCCCTTCCTCTCTCTCACGCTTTTTCTCTCCTCCTCTCCCTCTCGCTCACAGGACGTCCGGAAGGACTTCTTGTAGTGCAGGAACAACTTCCACGGCCTCCTCCCTCCCTTGGCCGAGTGAACGAGCGAGGCAATCCTGGCCGGCAGGGCAGGGCAGCCTGGGACCGAAGGGACCGGAGGTTAGCGAGGCACAAAGGAAGGGGTGCGGGAGGGATAATAAGGGGAAGGGTAGGGGGGGGGGGGGCGGGGAGCGCAGTGTCGTGGAGTCAACGTTTTTGGCTTAAATTACTGAAGAGGGTTCGCCTCTGCTGCTGCCCCGTCCTTCCTGACCCCGCTACGCTACACGCTACACCACGCCCCGCCACGCCCCGCCACGCCCCGCCACGCTCTGCCCCGCCTCACCACGCCACCTCGACCAAGCAGCAAGGCCCTCCCGCGGAAGGGCTTGTCCGGTACGGCCGACATGGATGTGGGTCATTCCTACAGCGATTACCAGCAGTCGCTACCGGCCACTGGAGGGGGAAAGGGGGGGGGGGGCGGCTCTAACCAGCAGAAGGAAGGAAGGAAGGCAGTGGGCGGGAGAGTGCGGCCACAACACGCGTTCATTTGCACTTTTTATTCTGCTCGCCGTCGTGCCTTTTCCATTATTTCGTTTCTCATTTCCGTTTCATTGTTCTTTGCAGTGTATATGCATGTGGCGTGTTTCTTTAAGAGAACCTGCCCGTTTTCTGCTCGAGTGCTCCTCGCTTTTCTTTCACTCTATATTATTCTTTCCGCTCCGTCGCAACAACTTTTAGTCCATGTAAGAGTCGATCCTTTTAAAAATACTTGTCTTAATTAGTGGGCTTCAGGGAAAGTTTTAGGATTACAATCATTTTAATGACGGAGAATAATGTTTATTAGAGAAAGTGCAGCCTATTTCAAAAATTTTCAAACGTCAGTTTTACTGTTAGTTTATTTGCTTTTGTATACAGTAAATTCGCCCAATATTATTCTGGTTAAAAGAGGTCATGTCGATCCTAAATGCAACGCGTTCCGTGGTGCAAAATTAAGTATGAATAAATAATAGAATAAAAGATGTGAGTAGGGATCTGGTCCGCGCTGCGGTGGGGGGTGCGTTGTCCCTCCTCTCCAGCCCCAAACCTGTCAAACTTGGGCCCTCCTACCCTACCCCTAATCCCCCCGGTCTTCTCCAGCTCCTTCGTCATCCCCACGTCAACCTCCCCGCCCCCTCCCCCTCCCGCTCCCGCACCTCCCACCCTCTTGTGCCTCGAGCAACCCTCCCTGCTTCCCATCATATCCTCGTCAAAACACACCTGTCTTTTCTCTCAAGGCCATTCTTCCGGCTGTTTTCTCTACGAGTCATCCCTCTCTCCCTGCTCACCACTCACTGTCCCCTTTCCTACACATCGGCAAAGAAGGTAATTATTTTTTAGGCAGAGGTACACGTACCAGGTGGCTAATTAACCCCGAGCACCGCTGTCGTGCTGTACCGCATTCCTAAGTGCGATTGGGTTTGCCTATCGCCCCTGACCATGGTGCCTTCTGGGGGGCCGGCCGAGGGCGTAACGCGTTCGGCGTTCGCAAGCAGGAATGTGGTACAGCACAACTACAGCAGTGCCCGGGCTTAATCAGCCACCCGATGACAAACATCACAGTAGTCATGAACTTGGGTCGGTGCAGCTTTTTCGGAGCAAGAATAATTATGGACAAACATCTACTCCACAGGACGTTTTTAACTCACATGGCTTAAAATTTCTGTGAAACAGGTGAAACATTTTCACTAGCAGAGTTTATCTTTTTTGTCCATTCTACGGATAATTACATTGCGTGCTGCTGCATTATTTGAATGTCTCCCGTCACGCAACGTCGATAATTTTTTTAAAAAAATCATCATACCACACCGCCCATCTCTACTGCTGCTGCCCCCCCCCCTCTCTCTCTCTCTCTCTCCTCTCTCTCTCTCCTCTCTCTCTCTCCTCTCTCTCTCTCTCTCTCTCTGCCTCTCTGCCTGACACCACACCACACGTTCCGCGTGGGAAAGGAGCGGGAATTCGACGCCAACGGGCGTTGCCGTAATTATGTACAACACTGTCCGCGAGCACTTACCGCCGCTCCACGCGGCCGTGTGCCTCCGGGCCGCGTTCGGAGCGGCGGGCGTGCGCACGGCGGGTGCGGGCGGCGGGAGATACAACGCGCTCCGGACGCGGCCCCGGGGGTCTCTCTAATGAGTTTCAGAACGCGCGAACGAGCGAGAGAGCGAAAGAGAGCCCGCCGCGGGAGGGAGAGTGAGAGAGAGAGAGAGGAGCAGACAGAGAGCGGGCACGCCACGACGCTAATTGTGGGCGCTTTGTGGGTGCGCCGGTGGGCGGCCAGGAAGGGAGCAGGGATGGGGCGGGAGAGTCGGGGCAGCGCGGAGGGGGGAGGAGCAGCTGCTCCCCCCAATATTATGCTAACTGAAAGGGCCTCAGTCATTTGACAGGCTCGTCACGTTAGGGGGCG
>NW_026267320.1:354113-355187 GCF_000697945.3 Frankliniella occidentalis | reverse complement strand
CCGGGCGGGCCGCTGAGCCTGCCTGTTCCGCTCCCTCTGGATAAAGCGGTTTGGGGGGCCAGCAGAAAGGTGGAAAAGGTGAGGGGAGGGGAACACTGAAGTGCTCACGCCTTGAATGGAGTGTGCCTCTTTTTCTCCGCCGCTATTCCACTGCTCTCCAAACGACTCTGCCGCTTCAGCCGCTCTCCGCCCGCCGAGTGGGTAAGCTCAGGCGTGTGGCGCGGTAAGTAGCCGCAATACTGAGGTACCCGTAAAGGCAAAAGAGGCGAGGTTAGGCGAGGGTAGCGAGTGGAGGCGAGTCAGGTGCTGGCCCGCCCTCTGCTATGCGGAGCACTGGCTGGGGTGGCGGCCAGCCTGGCGGCGGCGGCGGTACAGTACAGTATTGAGCTTGGCATTGCTGTCGCGTCCCCCCTGCAGCGGCAGGGCAGGCTATGCTGCAGCCGTCCCGCCGCTCTCATTGCTGGACTGATTCAGTTACGCCCAGGCTCGGCGGCTCGGCTCGGCTCGGTAGGGTCATGCCGGGAATAAGGTGAGAACGACTGGCTGACACGCGCCGAGAAGGGTGCGCCCCTGCCGCCCGCGCCGCCGCGGCCCCGTCTCGCCCTCACGACCACCCACCCCACCCACCGCGCCCCACCGCACCCCACCGCGCGCACCCACCCAGGCGTCGAGTCGTCGTTATAGCACTGCACCGAGTGAAGAGGGTTGTAGAGGACCGCTCTGCTGCGCGCCGGCCGCGGGGAGGGCGCGGGGAGGGCGCGGGGCCGGGGCGCCCTCCCCATGCACAGCCCGCCCCGCCCGCCACCCACCCCGGGGCATGACGCCGCTCCGAGGGGTCCCCTGCTCGCCCCTCCTCGCCCCTCCTCGCCCCTCTCCTGGCTGGAGAAAGAACACCCCGCAGGGGAGAGGAGGGAGGAGGGTGGTGCGGGGCGAGTCGCGTCGGGGGTGCGAGCCGGTTGGGGACGCAGACCGGGGCCGCCGCCGTGCTGGCCCGCCGTCCGTGGGCCCCGCCGCACCCTCGGCTGCACGCTCTCTGCCGTGAGCCCCACCCCACCACACCCCACCGCACCTCAC
>NW_026267320.1:349259-354063 GCF_000697945.3 Frankliniella occidentalis | reverse complement strand
TCGCGGCGCGACAAGGAATGGGAAGCGGCCACCAATTAGCTGGCGGACTTTTTGTAGGGAAATGTATCGAGAAAACGCTCCTGGCTTGGCCGGGCCGAGCTACGCAAATGCTTGGGATGCGCGGCCCCGCCCGCCCCGCCCTGCCACCCCAGCGCGAACCAGCTCTTCCAGCGTTGCCAACCGCCGCCACCCCACAAATGCTAGAGAGGCGGAGAGGTGCTTGACTATGGAACAGGCGGGCGAGGGCCAGGCGGGTATGTATCTCAAACGAGCAAGCACACGTCGTCCAGCCCGAATTTTTCATACATTTTCTCGCAGACGCATATTTTACCGCGTCTTTCTCTGCCCCTCTTCCGTCCTGCCTATTCGACAGTCTCTTTCTGGCCTGTGTGCGCTCTGCGCTCGCCTCTCCGTAAGGAGGGCAAGGACGTTCTTCCCTCAGAGCAGCTAGGGCGGAGGAGTCGGGTGGAGCGCACATTCCTACACAGAGCAGGACGAGCAGCGGCGGAGGCACAATCCACAATCCTTCCGCGGGCGTTCCTCCGGCTGGGGGGAGAGCGGGGTGGAGTGAGGGGGGCGTTCCATCCGGTGTGCGGGGCGTTCCTCCGGAGCTCGCGGCCACGAACGAGGTCCGGAGGAATGAGGGACGTGACTGGAGGTTATGCCCGCGGGTCCGGCGGGGCCGGCCGTGCGGCAGACCTCTCTATTTGCTCCCCCCTCCCCCTCCCACACCCCTCCCGCCCTGCCTGGGCACCCTGGGCACGACCTGCTTGGCGCTGCGGGGCGGGGCCGGGGGGTCGGTTCAGTTTGCTTTGGATGGAACGTGAGTTATGGCGCGGGGAGAACTCGTCGGCAAACTCCTCGCCTGCTCTCCGGCCGGCGCCCATTCCGGCATTACGATACCCGGGCGTGTCGTTGGCGCGCGTGCCCGGCGGCCGGCGCCGTCCTGGCCTGTCCTTGTCTGCCCCCATGGCCGCGGCGGCGCCCGCCCAGTGCGACTGAGAGCGCCGCGTGTATCCGTCTCGAACGTGGACCTTTCGAGAGATGGGGGGCACCCCGACCCCGGCTCGCTCCCCTCCCCTTTTCCCCGAACCGCGCGTTGGATTGTTGCACGAGTTTATTCGGCCCCTGAGGAAAAGGGCCCACCCACCACCCCGCCACCCCCTCCTCCGGCGAAGGGTACCGCGAGGGGGGCATTGAGCCGCCAGGAATGCGCCGACGACGCTCCCCGCGAAGAAGCAGCGGTAGGACCCGACCTCCTCCTCCCCTCATGTTCCGCTGCCCCGGCGGCGCCGCGACGACGACATCCTGCCGGAAATTCCCCGGGCTTTAGCTCCTCTCGCATTCGACGGATTTCTCTGACCGTATAATTAAATACCATCTAGACCGGAAATTCCGAGCGGCTGGCGGGCCCCCGGCGGGCCCCGGGCGGGCCGCTGAGCCTGCCTGTTCCGCTCCCCTCCCCGCCCCTCCCCAGTTTTAATATCCCCCGCGCCGCCGCGCCGGCGCCCAGGGTGGCCGCCAAAGGCGCCACCGCCGGGCCGCGCCCGGGCGTGCCACCAGTGGCAGCGGCACGGCTTCATTGTGGGGCAGCGGCCGGGCCCGAGGCCGGGCCAGACTGAGACTGGCGGGGCGAGTCTGAAACTGATTGCTTTCGGCCTTTCACAACGTCCCCTCTCACTTCCTTGTTATTATTAGCGGTGTTTCGAGCACGCGAGGTGTTCCTTTCACAACGTCAAAGAGCCGCGCCCCGCCGCGCCGCGCCGAGACAAAGCGGGCCGTCATTGTGTTCGCGAGGAAAAGGGGCGCCGACCGAAAGGAACGACGACACACTGGACGGGACAGCACGCCGACCGGACAGAGGACAGAGACGGAGGGGACAGTGGCCATTGAGGACAGTAGCGAGGACGGGCGAGGACAGTGGCCGAGGAAGAGGACGGCTACAATGTGGACAGTGGCGTCAATTCCACCTAAACGCTGGCAAGCCAGCCGCTGTCGGCTCAACGGGGTGCTGGATACTGCTGGTACTCTTACTTGGCTGTAGTGGACGCCAGTGACAGTTACGTGCGGGCGGCAGCTGGGCGCGCAAGAAATGGCTGAGTCAGTAGCATTTACCGGACATCAGGTGCTTGACAGGAGCGTCCAGCGTCCAGGCAGGACGTGGTCATCCCCCCGCCCCGCCCCGCCCCGCACTGCGCCGCCCCCATCGGCCTCGATTGTCTCTCCCCTCACCCTCATCCCTCTACACTCTTCCCCAACGCCACGCCTCACCCCACGGCAGACCGCAGGGCGTCCAGCACTAAATCACTCACTCACTGACTGTCGATGTTTTCCCCCCTAAACGGCCCAGCCCACCCGCCAGCCAGTCAGGCCCGCCTGGCTTTCTTTACCCCTCTTTCCTTTTTCATCGAGGTCGGCGCACATTGGAAATTGCTGCGGATTGCCCCCCCCCCCTCCCACCCACTACCCTCCTCTCCGTTTTCCTCTGGCCAAATATATATTCTGTAGACAAAAAGCAGGAACGCCGGGCGCTCGGTAGTAGTAGCCATTCTGTTCTCTCTTTCAGTCTGCAGACGTCTGACTGGCCGTCCTGGTGGTTCTGTTGTGTGCGTCCCTCTTTAAAAGGTGGTCACACTGATAAAACCTTGACGAGATTTTGGCTGCTTTGTAAGCGTACGAAGGAATTTCTCCACAACTGCCACCTTCCTGTGACGGGGCAGAGTGGTAGAATGTCCCTTAAGAATTTAATAATACTGTACAATGCTTACAAGAGAAAATCGAAAAAAAAGAGTGGAATTGCTCTTTTAGACCAGAGAAAAATGGCTTCTATTATTGTTCCCAAGAGGGAGAGGGATGGTTACAATCAGATCTCTAAAACAGACTGAACTGAAAACAGCAGATTGATGATGTTTTCTTTTTTTGCGAATTGTAGAGCTATGGACCTTTGACAAAACAGGGAACAATTTTTTCCTCGTCTCTGGCACTAAATCAAAACATGGACCCCCACTTTCCCCTTTTTTATGGAATTGCCCGCGGAATTACCTTATCACAAAGAAAGCCACAAATGTTGGCATGGCTTTTGACAAGCTGCTCAATATCTAGTCTACTCCTTTTGCCTGTAAGGCGACATACGTCCTCTGCGACCCTATCGAGCAGTCCCTCCACACTGGAGCGCATTCGGAGATGCACCCCACAAGTGGGAGTAGTACGGCTGTTTTGGCGCATCTTTCTGCACTGCAGACACTATACGGGGATGCGGATCGCGAAGCATCCGCTTTTATTACCCTCGGGCGTCAAGTTGCCCAACAGTTATTGAAGCTGAGCGGCGGCGGCGCCCCGAGCCGGAAGCCCGAGGCGTCCCGTGCTCGTGTTTGCATCAGCGATCACTTTGAGCCATATGAATGAACCGGTCGCGGATCCGCGTCAGTTTGCTTTGGATGGAACGTGAGTTATGGCGCGGGGAGAACTCGTCGGCAAACTCCTCGCCTGCTCTCCGGCCGGCGCCCATTCCGGCATTACGATACCCGGGCGTGTCGTTGGCGCGCGTGCCCGGCGGCCGGCGCCGTCCTGGCCTGTCCTTGTCTGCCCCCATGGCCGCGGCGGCGCCCGCCCAGTGCGACTGAGAGCGCCGCGTGTATCCGTCTCGAACGTGGACCTTTCGAGAGATGGGGGGCACCCCGACCCGACCCGACGGTGGGGCTGTGCGGGATGCCGCGGGATGCCGCTGGGGACGCGACGGCGGTGACGCGCCACGCGAGTGGCAGCGCAGAGGCGGGGGCTCTTGAGGCCCGCGCCCGCCGCTCGACTGAGGATCAGCTTCCCTGAGGAGACACACAGAGAGGGCGAGGGAGGGAGAGGGAGAGTTACTGGGATACTAGAGACTGTAGTGCGAGGAGAGACGGAGAGATACTGTACTTTCGATGCTTTCCCTCCGCTCTCCTTTTACGATTATTTTTTCTTTATACTCCCCACTCTGCGTGCTGACGCCGCACGGATGCGAATGTGGCACTCACGCACACCGACATGCACGTACGTACACACACACACACACACACACACGCACACACACACAGAGACGGGGGCCGACGAGCGCTCCTGCGCTCCTTCTTTATGTGGCTCGTGATGTTTACGCCGGAGGTCTGTTGCTAGCCTCCCCCCGGGCGCCTATCTCGCTGGCGCCCGCTCGTCGTCTAGCCTCTAGCCTCTCGCGGGGTCCGTCATGCCCATGTCCGGACTAGTAGTGTACTACTACCCCCCGGCCGCCGCGCCACGCCGCGCCACGCCCCCCGGCGCCCCTCTGACAGAACCCAATCCGCCAAAGCCTCCCGCACCCCTATCCCTCCCCGCCCCACGCCGCGCTCCTCCCTTTCTCTGTCTCTCACCCTCCCTTCTCCGCAGACGGGAGCGCCCTCCCTCCCTCCTTCCTTCGCGCCCGTCTCGCTCCCACTCGCACGAATCTCGTGGTTTATGAATGACCCCACGGACGGACCTGGCAGGCCGCCTCGTGGAGCGAGCCTCTGGAGCGTGGCGTGGCGTGGGGCTCCCGGCCGATCGAACCTGAGGGGAAGGGGGGGGGGGCTCGCTGCTGTCCTAGCACTGCCCGGCCTCCTACCCGACCATGCGTGTTGCCTATCACGCGGGACTGCCGTGCGCGTGCTGGATATTTGTGTGTGTGTGTGTGTGTGGGGGGGGGGGGGGGGTTAACGGCTAGCGGGGTGCGTCGCTCATGCCGAGCCTGGCTCATGTCCTCCCCCTCCACTAGCCCCCCCCCCCTTCCCCACTACCCGTAATACGAAACCGGACC
>NW_026267320.1:345279-348914 GCF_000697945.3 Frankliniella occidentalis | reverse complement strand
CCACAGGCACACACACGCACATGCAGGAGGCGCTCTTGATTCTTCCTGCTCGTGGAGATTGCCACTCGGGACGGGACCCGACGCCGACCCTCCGCCCCGCTCCGCCCCGCTTCCCCCCGCTTCATCCCGCTCAACCCCGCCGCGCTCCGCCCGCTCTTCTCCACCCGCGCAAGGACCCGGCCTTACTGAACCCCGGCGGGCGGATGCTGGGCCCCTGCACGACGCCCCGCCCCCCGGCGGGGGTCATGCAGAGAGTGTGACACTGTGACACGGGTCTTCGCACCCAATACCCTGATCAATTCCGACCCACTCCCCCGGCCGAGCTCCCGGCTCACCCCGCGGGGGGGCCACGGCACTCGAAGGAAACCGCGCCCGAGGGAGAGCCCTTCTCGGGGGAGCAGCGCCAGCAGCAGCAGCAGCCTCGGCCTCACGGGGTCCAGGAGCGGGCGGCGGAAGGAATCCCTGACAAATGGCGCACCCCGGCTCCTCCCAGGCGGCCGCCTGCCCCCCTTCCGCGGCTTCCGCGCCACCACCGCCACCCGGCTAGACGAATGCTTTCATAACTTCTATCACGATCCACGATCCCCCTCGACCCTTTCGGGTCGCCCCCCTCTCGCCCCCTCCCCTCCCTCTCCTCTCACCGTGTCTCGCAGCCTCCCTAATCGTCACCCTCCGGCACCTTCCCGAGAGGCTCCGCCGGGCTGGCTGGTCGGGGGATATCTCCTCTTTTCAGCCCCAACCTCTGCTGCCACCAGAGAGCGGCCTCCGTATCTTGATCACAGGCAGCTGCTCTCCTGGGCCGTAGCGCTCTGCCTCAACAATTCGGCTGCTTCTCTGCGTCTCGCCTCGCTGGTTTCCTTCCTCTCCTGCTCTCATCCTGGACCACCTCCTCCCCCCCTCCTCCTTCTCCTCCTTCTCCTCTTATTCCTCTTCCTCTTCCTCCTCTTCCCCGTCCTCCTCGTCGTCTTCCTCGTCGTTCTCTTCCTCGTCCTCTTCCTCCTTTTCCTGATCCTCCTTCTCCCCCCCCCCTCCCTCTGTCATCCATCCCCGTGCTTGTTCCCCCTACGCTCCCTTACTGCCGCCATGAAATCCCTGGCGGCCACACCAGCTGCGCGGGAGCGGGACCTGGCGCCAGCAGCGGCAACAACAACAACAGCGCCAGCAGCAGCGTGAGCAACAACAACGCGGCCGCAGCTGAGTACAGGGTCCTGTCGGGCGCGGCGCCTACACGCACGGGTGGCCGGGTGACCGGTGGGCCCGACACTCAACACGACACAACAAGGCGGAGCGCAACGCAGCACGGCTGAGCACTGCGGCCTTGTGAGCCGCGAGAGCCTTCCTGCGGAAGCATGTAGGCGTCGGCCGTTGAGCGTCGAACTGTTGGTTGTTGTTGAGTCGCTCAGTCGTTAATAAGCCATCCATTCCCCGTTTATGAACCTCGGTCCTCACAATAAACCGCAATAAACCTAAGTGCAGAACTGCACTGGTTAAACAAAGGTGCTAAGTCGAGCCTTTCCTGGGGTACTAAATAAATTTTCAGTTAAGTGCCTTTCAAAGGCACTAAACGGCACTAAACAGCCTGAAAGGTGCTAAAATTAGTGCCTTTGTAAAGCGGCACTAAACGTTTAGTTCCTTTGTAAAGGTAGGAGGTAGCACCTTTGTTTTTCCCGTGTGTTCAGCAGTTCAGCAGCAGTAGTTGTGAGTGGCAGCAGAAGTAGCAAGCTTCTCTGACCCAGGAATTATGGTGACTTCAGTTGGACACCTTCTTGTTTCTAGTATTTACTGCACCGTGTTAAGCCATGGCTTATAAATGCGAGACAGCTCTTTGCCATCGCAAAGAATAGGAATATGACCAGAGCAGCATGGCATGGACAACAATAATGATAAGGTGTAAGTTCCCGTACTAACTGTAAGTGATGGGCGGCCACAGTTGTCCACCTCACCTGCTGGGCACACTTACAGTGTAGTTCGGCAAGGGGAGCGGGGGGTTCAGCCGGCCTGCGCACTGTAGCGTGGCGGAGGGGAGGGCTGCAGGGGAGGCTGGGGTTGGCGGAGAGAGAGAGGCGTAATCAAGGCACTAGCGCCGCATGCATAGTGAGCGAGTGCCAGAGGCAGAGGCACCAAAGCGAAAATGTTTTCCAATGCGGCGCGTCCGCGTGTTTGCAAAATGCCTTTTGGGGAGAAAAAAGCGTCGGAAATTGGTGCAAACGCGGGAAATGACTTTTCGTGTTTTTTTATGTGTGTGTGTGTGTGCATTGCGTTCGACTCCACCAAACCCCCTTTCCCCACCCCGTCTCGCGCTGTCTTTCCGATTTAAATCCCATCGCACTCCTATTATTACCGCAGCAGCCTTCCCCCTTTTCCAATCTCTGGCGATGATGGCCATCGTATGCTTTTTGTATATTCCTCCCCCGTTCGTTTTCCCCGACGGATTCCCACTGGGTCGCCGAATACGCCGCGTCTAACAACTCCTTCTCTTTCTATTTTTATTCTGCAGCGGCGGAGTTGACGCTTTCATTAGCGATTCCAATCAACGCGACAACAAAACTGGCAGCAAAAAATAGAAATGGGGGAGAGTGGAAGTAATCGAGTCTGAGTGATATGATAATGATCGTTTGCAGAGTCCGGTGCCTGGCCAGAGGCCTGGCCGGGTGCAGTGCGTGCACGGTGGCGTGGGGCTGTGCCGAGCGCTGCGCAGGGAGGCCAACCTCAAGTGCCTCATGCTGACCCTGCTCATCCTGGGCTGCTGCGGCGCCGTCACGTGGTGCCGGCTCACCGAGGTCACCAGGGTACGTACAGAGGCACGCCAGAATAAAGAAGGCCTCGACGAAATTAATTAACTTCAGGACGAAAAATAACAACGTTACATTAATATTTTTGAGACTTTTGAATTCACTCGTCAAAGAGAAATATTTAAAACGATTTCCAACAGGTTTGGCCAGACCATTTTTCTAAACTCGTCCTCCCTTTCCGTCTTGCTTGCAGGTGATGCTGCCGAGACAGCGGATGTCATCGTCAGGCACGCCGTGCGAGGCGGGCTACCTCTACATCCCCGTGTGCTTCCTCGCGCTGCTCTACCTCGTGTACCTCGCCGAGTGCTGGCACAGCCGGGCGCAGCTGTCGCTGCAGGGCCACTCGCAGACCCTGGCCGAGGTGCTGTGCTTCGTGCAGCAGATGCGCACCGCCGAGCCCGTCGTCTGGTAAGACTAACTTGCCGACTTAGTTAGTACCGAACACTACCAGACCAGGGATGGACGAGAGATTAAGTTTCAAACCAAATAACAAGACAACATTTCCAGACGAACAATCAAGCACTTTTCTGCTTTTTATACGATGGGTTCAGGTTTCATTACATTGCAGCCAATTTCGCACTTACAACTTCTCCATAAATAGTAAATACACTGGTAAAACAAGTGTTTAATTTTGCACGTCAATTGACGTTTAAGTTCAAGTGTGCATTTTCTCGACACTTTGTGATGTCTAACTTTGTTATACGTCAATTGGTGTTTAAAATTTCGACACTTCCGAAACGTGTAGCAGCTGTACACCGTATGGTTCCCTTTTGACAGCATACAACTGTGTGTGCCCAAGTGTGCAGAATTTAAACGTTTACAAAACGTCTAAAATTTGCACAC
>NW_026267320.1:342664-344186 GCF_000697945.3 Frankliniella occidentalis | reverse complement strand
GACCGCCTGTCCGCCTGTCTCCCCCTCTCTCTCCATCTCCCTCTCTCTTACAACCCCCTCCCTTCACCTTTGTTCTCCCCCGTTTCTCACGGTCACAAACTCCAACTTGGCCCCTTTTCATATTTCTTTTCCTAAATGAATGTGATGAGCTGAATAATGATGCCAGCGATGTAACGGGCGCACTGGGTGTGCCGGTTCCACGGGGGCCAGGGCCAGGGCCGTCCCTGCCGCTGCGGTGGGGAGTGGGGAGGGGAGAGAGGGAGACAGCAAGGGAGAGAGAGAGAGAGAGAAGAAGAGACGGAGGAAAAAACTGGGGACTTAATTCACACAACTTTTTCCATATCAAGAGGAGAGGGCGAAGTCGCTGGGGTTGCCTTTTCGGGAGGAGCAGAATCGGGCAGAGAGGTCGACAGATGAGTTTTTTTTTTTGCATGGGATGATTCAACGAGTGGCCCCCATCCCTTCCTCCCCATTCACCCTTCACCCGGGAGACCCGCCCAGGCCAGGGTCGCCAGAGCAGCGGCATGGCGCATGGCGAGTCGGTATCGGGAACTGGCGTCAGGGCAAAGTGACAGCGGGAGCAGACTCGGGCGAGGAAAGGGTAGAGGTGGGGGAGGGGGGCGCCGGGGGCAAAGGCAGCAGGCAGATGGAGCCATTATCCGCTATCCGCGAAAGCTATATTGAGCGATATTGGTCTCAATCAAGTTATCCGTGTAGATCCCGCTCGTCCGCGGCAGGGCTCGGCGCGCCCGGCCCCGCCTGGTATGAGAAATGGCGCGACCCGCAAATCCCCTAATAGATGCGATACCGACCGCCGTATTTCTCATCCACTGCCTCCCCCTCTCGACATACACCCTCCACCCCCCTTCCCCCACCCCCATTTCCTTTTCCCCTTGATGATGACGGAGGTGAGATTTTACTTCGCGAGCCGGAGCGTACGTCAACCCCCGGGGACGGGCCGGGCGGGCGGAGGGGTCGGGCGAAGGGTCCGCTACACCCGGCTATATCATTAGGGCCTGCTCGTGCTGATGCTGCCCCGCGCGCGCCCGGCGCTGCTCCGGGATGAATTAGGGCCCCGAGTACATCCCTGAGAATAATCCTCGCTAAGTAACGCCCGGCCAGGGTCGAGGCCGGATGAGGGAGGCAGCGGCGGGGCGAGCACGTCCGAGGCGTGTTTGGCCGACCGACATTCTGTACGCCTGCAACCGCAGTGGTGTGAGAGGAGCAGGGATAGTGCGCGTCGGACAGGAGAGGAAGAGTCGAGGGGGGTTTACTCCAAAAAAACGTGCACAGAGTACTCCGTATTACACTGTATTACGCGGTATTACGCCGGTATTCCAAGGGACAAATTACCATTTTAAAGCATCTTTTGATATTTTTCGGTATCACATTGTGCGTAATATCGTGTAATACCCAGGTCAGGTGTACCGGGTGATTCAGAGCACGCGCCGCCGTGTTGCGGGTTAGCCTATCCTCGACTCGGCGGGCGCACGGGTGAGAGGTGAGGAGGGGACCCCTCTTC
>NW_026267320.1:327835-341420 GCF_000697945.3 Frankliniella occidentalis | reverse complement strand
TTAAAAAAAGGAAATATGCAACGTTTTATTACGTGTAGTAAAAATTTAAAGGGATCATCAGTATTCTCCCGGAATTAGAAGGGGCCCTGCTGGGTCCTGGGTGGTGGGGCGGCACCATACCGCAAGCCTTTCACAACGACGTGCTCAGCACCGACAACATAAAGACCGTAAAGAGAAAAGAGACGGGCGCCTTTATGTTCCCGAACTGTTTTATTTATGTTTGTTCCTCTGTCCAGGTGGAAGGCGGTATGCTACCACTACGTCCGGCGCAAGCGCCAGGTGACGCGCTATCGCCACGGCGAGGGCTACACGGCCACGCAGGTCTACTACGAGCGCGTCAACTCGCACGCCGCCGCCTCCGAGTTCCAGGCGGCCGCCTGCGGCGTGAGGGACATCTCCAAGGAGCTGGTGCTGGACCCGCCCGCGCCCGTCACCCGCATCCGCTTCAGCAAAGGTCAGAGCAAAAATGCGGGAGTGATGAATGTGTCTCGGATAAAACGACTGAAAGAATTTGTCGTTGTTCAATTAAAGCGATGTCCGTTTCGTTGGTATTATGTGCATCATCATCATCATGATGGATGATCATATGTAAACATCGCTCCGTATAATAAGGATGGTTTGGATCCTCGCTTCTTTGGAGCGAACTTTATCATTCTAATAAAGCTATGTTTTCCAAAGCAACTATTCAAAAAGATCGACAAAAGAAAGCGTCGCTCTACGAGGAGAAACGAAGTTGGAGGTAATGCGTCGCTTTTCAAGAGTTACAAAAATTGCTCGTTATTTTACGATGTATTGTTTAAAAATAACGAAGAGTTTGTGTTAATAAATTTACACGGAAGTTTTAGTAAAATCACGATATAATTTCCAACAGTGCAGTGCACTCTACTCGCGGAGGGCTCGAAGCGGTCGGCGCCTTACGAGAGCCGGGTAGGCAGGCCCGCTGTGCACCGCTGTGCGGCGGGTCTGCCTACCGCACAGGCGCTCCCGCGCCGGGACCACTTGGCGCGACTTCTATCTCTCCACCTTACAGACAAATAAAAACAAACAAAAAAGCATTTTCAGTCCTTTGCAAAAAAATACAGAATAAAAAGAAGAAAAAAAACGTCCAGGTCCACTCTGCCCTTCTCACCCACTTTTGCTCCCTGTCCTGAGCCAGCTGCGCTGCTGTCGCCGTTTCGCGCCGAAAGTTTTTGAAGTTGCAAACGGGACTGTAACACTTGCGGCGAATGCGCCCCTAGTGGGGCCCCGGTGGAGCAGTGCGGGCCTGGCCGGTGTGGCGCAGCGGCCTCGCTCGCCGAGGGGGGAGCCGCACCGCCGGCCTCGGCCCGCTACTGTGAAGGACTCAAAGTGGCACAAAGGGCCCGCCGATTCATCATGGACGCGGTTTGCTCTTCTCTCGCTCTCCCCAGGATTACCAAACTGAATGCTCTCCCCTCTTTTCCCCTCTCTTTGTCTCTGCATCTCATTCACACTTTGTTCATCTCTTGTCTTTTTTTTTCGCGCTGAACCTCGTAGCAGGCAAGGCCAAGGTTGTTGGAATTTTTTAAGCGTCGCAACGCAGTCGCCGGAATTATTCGCTCGTTTTATTTGAGCTACGCGCAGCCACGCTGGAGCCGAAGGGACCTCGCGCCTTTAGTAAAACAAACAAACGGGTTGCGAGGGGGGTTGAGTGAGAGGGGGCGGAAACGCGAGCAGCGCGCGGGAACCCTCGCGGAAAAAGTAAAACTGTCCGGCAGCTTTTTCAGGAATTGAGTTGAGCGGCTTGCGCCCCAGTTGAAATAAATGTGTGAGTGGTGGTGGTGGCTGTGGTGAATGGGGGGAGGGAGGGGTCGTGTGTGTGTTTTTCTGCGGTGCTGACCCGCGGCTCACACATGCAGGCGCCCACGGCCATAAGGCCCTTTGGGAGTCTTTGGCTGGCCGGCGCCCCGGCGGCGCCCCTAGGGCCCCGCCGGGGTCCTCGGGGGTCCTTTGGGCGCCACTGGCCTGGGATAATGGCTGGCCTTCTCCCCTACACGCCCGGCCGCGCCCGGCTGGCCGGCTCGGCTGCCCGGTCTGGCTCTGGCTGGCAGCTCGGTCTGGCCGGATGGTCGCGGCAGGCAGCAGCCGCAAGGCGCCGCCACCGGCACTGAATGAAATAGACCTTTGTCGGGGGGTGGGTGCGGGCGCGCGGACTACACCCGGCGCCCGGCAGGAAAATGATTTAATTCTTTCTTTTTTTTTTCCTGCCTTATTTTGCTGCTCGCGGCCTTTCGCTTTCCCTTTCTTTTACGTTGCATAATGCTGTCGACACGAGGACCTCAAAAGAATTACTTCCTCGTTTCATCAAGTCGTTTCTCTCGCTTTGCTATAATGGTACTTACCATTTGAGCGTTCTAATCGGGTTCGCCGCAACGTTAGGGGCTGTACGGGAGGGTAAGTGCGCTATCCGGGCACTTTTCTTTTCTGGTTGTACTCGTGCGTCCGGCTAAGATCACCCACCCTGCATATAACAGTGGCAACAGAACTGATTCTATAAAGGGAAGAAAGAAAAAAGACGTAACTCATCTGGCATGAGGATTCATTGTGTCAGTAGTGGTCAGTGCTAGGTGCGGCTGCATGTCCTTAGAGACTCTCTGGAGCTCGACTCATCGAGGTTTCTCCTGCTGGGCCCGCAGGCTTTGCCTTCTCTAACGTGGAGGCGGCGGCGGACTTCGAGGAGCAGCGTGCACGCTTCTTCTCTGAGCACGAGCGCTTCGACGACTACATGGAGATGCGCGAGGGCCTGGACCTGGGCGGCGCCGGCGGCGTGCCCTTCTTCCGGGAGCTGGTCGTCGCGTACCGGGACCGCAAGCCGTGGTACTACCGGCCCGCCGTGTTCTGGTCCGCCAGCCTGCTCCTGCTGTCGTGGCCCGTGCGCCTGCTGCAGGAGTACAACACGGCGCACGTGCACTACCAGGTAAGTTTTGTCAACATTCCATATTAACATTTTGTTGAAGTTTACCGTTGGGGCCGTTTTTGAGAGGTTTGGTACAGTTGACAGTTTACGTCAAGGCTTGATTGAGCACTATTAGTTAAAAAACAAAAAAAAAACAAAAAAAAAACAAAAAAAAACAGCAATGTTCGTATTACATACAAAAGGTAGGTTTGTAACAAAGTATCTGGAGCAGCATCCCAACAATTTTTATTCGTCTTGCGAACAACCCTAGTTTGAATTGCGAAGAGACGAGGCTTTTTGCAATAAAAAGAATTTGGGTGTACTACAAATGATCCATATCCTTTGTGCGTGACAAAGAGCAATTGTTTGTAAGAAACGTACAGTGCATGGTTTCTCCTCGTCCTCCAGGTCACGAAGCTGTTCGGGGGTAACTACGATGCTGTGACCGCGGGGCCACGGACTGACAGCGCCGACTGGCTGGGTGGCGGCCGTCTGTCGCACGGGTCGACGTTGGACTCGATTGAGTGGGACTCGTGCATCAGGGAGAACTGCGCGCTCATCCCCAGCTACTCGGAGGCGCTGCTCATGGACGAGGACGGGCCTGCAGACAGCGCCGTCGACGTGGACGTCGACGAGGCCGACGAACATCGGTCGCTGGTCAGTAGTTCCTATTCTTCCTACAATTCGGAATAACTAAATCACTAAATCGGTAGGCAGCTAACCAACCAGTATAGAAGCAATAGAAGGGGTAGCACCACTCCGGCCTCAGGTGGTGGTGCTTATTTCTGGAATACATTCTGCACTGTGAAATGCTTGCAACGCAACGCTCAAGAAAGTTGTGCGGCGTGATGGTGGTGCAAATCATACTCCCTTATCAAAGATAAAATCAAATCACGCCTTCCAGATTAATAATAACCTGCCTTTCATATCATTTCTCCTGCCAACCCTTTTGTCTTTGGTGCAGGTGGATGCGGGGGACGCGGGCCAGCGCGCTGACGGCCATCCCGAGCCAGCCGGCGCGGGGACGGGGGCCGCGGGGACGCAGGTCAGCCGAGATAATCTGGTAAGAGCGCGCCGCCCGGTGTGGCGCAGCGTGGCGTGGCGTGGCGTGGCGTGGCGTGGCGTGGCGTGGCGTGGCGTGGCGCGGCGTGGCGTGGGCCGGAGTGCCTCGTATCACATCGCCAGTGAGCAGCATAATCCTTTTTGCTCGCACTCCAGTGGGTTGGTCGTGGCGCCGCGAGGGGTCGCGCTGCTTGCGACGGCTGCTCGCGCTACCCCCCGCGGCTCACGGCTCTACCCCGCGCCACCCCCGCGACGACACACCTCGCTCACCCCGCTCTCTCTCCCTCTGCAGGGCCGGCACAAACGGCGCTCTTGGGGTTGCCTTCTCCGGTCCGTGGCCTCCATGGGCTCCGTCGGCACTCTGGGGTCCGTGGGCTCGGTGAGCCTGGCCACCGTGGCAGTGGGGGCGACGGTGGGCTCGCCGTCGGGTGCGGAGCAGGAGCAGCAGCTGTACTACCCCAGCCCGCTGGCGGAGCGGAGCCCCGGCGATCCGTTTCAGGGCCGCAGCACGGAGATTCCGACCCGGGGGCCACCGCAGCCGCCGCCGCCCTACGAGGAGGCGCTGGAGACCACCGTGCGCCTGATGTGCGCCCCCGCCGCCCCGGGCGCCGACGCACCGCTGCTCTCCAGGCTGCGCCGCTCCCTCACGGACCGCGGCGACGCGTTCCGGGCCGGGCGCGCCTCCTGGTCGGCGACGCCGTCGTGGAACGTCCTCGGCGACGTCCCCGAGACGCTGCCCAGGACGCCGCGGCGCTGCTCCGAGACTCCGCCGCCCCGGGCCGCACCGTGCATCAACATGGAGACTAGCTTGTAGAGAGCACGCCGGTGTGGTTGCGGACGTTTACCTGAAATGTTCATGCTGTGATTTCCTTGAAGTAGGGCCGGAGACAGTTCGGACTGTAATGCTTATCTCTGAGCAATTTGCGCTCACTGACGTGGCCCTTGTCAAACTAGATTTATATTTTTAGACCTAAATCGTCCCGAAAAGACTCGTTGACGAATGTCACGATCGCCGTCCTTACCTGATGGGACCTTTATCTAAAACCGCTCAAGTCGCACGTACTTTCGCTTGCGGAGGAAAACTGTTTCATGGAAACATTTTAGAGAAGCCGTCCAAGCTTTAAGATGTAAAATTCGTGTCAATTCACAGGTACTGTGTGACTCATCGTTGTTATGAAGCATATTGCTTTGTTGTTAAGATGCAGAAGTTTGTTCTTTTGCCCATGTAAGGTTTAACTACCGTAACTTTTTCACGTTATTGTACGTTATGACTGCTTTGATGCGGGCACCATGCCAAAGTTTAAGCACAAAGTATTTAAATGTGTCCATTTTAAATTGTAAATTAGTTAATATTCAACCAAAACATATCCTTGGTCTCGTGCTTCCTGCCGGCAAAGGGTGCCCTGTAGACTAAAAAGGATTTGCGTGTTCCCTTCGATGGATTGATAGCATTGATTAAAACTTGATTCGTTTCATAACCCTGATTGTTGTCATTAATGTGTTAGGGGTGTGTGGGAATAAGGAAACACAACAGAAAACAGTCTGGTTGGTGGATCTCAGTTCTGTAATTCAATAATTTCGCTTGTACAGATTGAAAACGTTGAGCAAAGGTTCTCGATTACCTCATGAATCCATAGTTTTAGTTGTTTGAATGAAATCCGTTTTGGAAGTAATGCCTTCATTACAAAGAATAAGCAAAAATAGTACATTTTTAAAGTTTATGTTGTGACAGATGAAATTGAATTATGTGAAGTTATATTTTTGATTTGGACTGCAAAAAATCCACCAGGAAAAAGTAAAAAAAAGTCTCCTAACCGTGCATGGAATTTGTTTTTGGCTTGCTATGTGGCCTGCGTTCAGTCAGTAACGTTTGGCCTGGCTGCCGCAATTCTGATCGTGGCCACGATTCGATCTCAGTCCCGGCAATGTGGGACTGAAGGAGGCAGCGCTGCTTACCTCACTTTCCGTCAATCCTGGACATGATGCAGTCGAATGAAGAGAATAAATAAATGTGGTTATGAAGTCCGGCGTCATGGAAAGAAGAAAAAGGGGGGGGGGGGCACAAGTAGTTGGGAAAGGAAAAAGATGGATTTGGAAAGACAGGACAGAGAAGAAAATATGAAAGAGATAGCGATGAAGTCTGAGTTTCGGAGGTACCAGCGCACGCAATGTGCGCTGGTTCGTAATAGTAAAGTACATTGGCGGGCGGGTGTGTCGGGGCAGAGTTCCCCCTCCCCCGCACCCCAGCGGTGGGGGCAGCTCGCAAAAGAAGAAAGAGGGGCTTGTCTACACTCAGTCGATGTATTCTTGTAAACACTAATTCATCAACCGCATACAGCTTCGCCCTTTCTATCGTTACATATTTTCGCTCTAAGGCAAAGAATGGCTAGGGGGTGTCTGAATGGCTACCCCATCGGGTCGTTTTTTTCTTTCGAGGTCCAAACAACGACGAGCTTTACAAAATAAGTCAACACTTCACTGTTTCACTTTTTTTACGAAAATGAAATGGGGTCGGTACAGAAATGATTTGGACGCTGCCGCGCTGGGAATGGGGCTCAGGGGGCCGAGGACGAGACGCAGGGCCCTCCAGGAGCAGGTCAAGATCGGCGGCTCACTCTTCGTGCTTTCACACCCGCGCTCCAAGGTAGGTGGGTGGTCATCAGACTACCCGTCGCCGCCTACCAGTAGGTGAGGTAACCTGCAGGCAGAAGAGGTGCTATAGTGAAAGGGGGAGGGGAGGTAGGCTTGCTCACAGAGAAAAGACACACAGAGAGCAGACGGACGGTCAGACAGGCAGAAAGACAGACAGACAGACAGACAGACAGACGGACGGACAGGGTCCGTAAGAGGAATAAGGGGGGGCGCCTGGCCCTGGCCTCCAGCGCCTTACGAGCACTGGCTAGGCAGACCCGCCGTGCATCACTGCACAACGGGTCTGCCTATCCACAGGCGCTCTCTGACTCCCTCCTTGTCATTCGCACTTTACAGCCGCTGACATCCACTGACCAAGACCAGACCAGACGGCATTCGATGCACGGGCACACCAAGACTACGTACCGAACGGCCTGCGGGGGTGCTTGTCCCACAGGTAGGTGCTCTTGATGGGGGACAGGTAGGAGGAGCGCAGGTAAGACGGTGAGTGCCATGGCCTGTAGTGGTAAGGGTAGGCGTACGGCCTCAGCTCGGGGTATTCCCACCACCAAGGGTCTCGGGTGATCGCAGACTTGGACATGGAGGGTGAGGGCTCGAGCAGTTCACGGAGTGGCCGCCGGGTCCAGCCACCGCGATTGTACAGGGGCTGACCTGCATGCACACCATGCCAGGAGAGGGTCAGGGCAGTTCGAGCACAATGCACATACAGACACTGGGACATACATTCAGTCTTCACAAAAAGGACAACAGTGAATACATGTACTGAAAAAACATATGGTGCAGTGGACTAAAAAGGTGGCATGCGATGCCTTGAATATATTTTACCTAATTGGGTACGTTCTTCTGGAATCCGTGCTGAAATAAAGTAACATATTTGTGAATTGACATGCTCTGTTCATCCTGCTAGGCGCTAGGCTGGTGTAAGATATAATTCTAAGTGTTCAGCCATAAAAATCCACGAGTTGTGGTCCCACTACAAGCAAGTTTTCAAAAAAAGAAGTAACTTTACACGAGTAGCAATTGAATGTTTAAGGCTTGGAGTTTGTTTTGGAATTTGTTGCAGATTGAGTAAACACTATTCCTGGTTGAACAACTAAACTGCAGTGTAGATAGACAGTCAGACAGACAGACTTACCAGCATAGGTGAATCGTGGCTCAATTTCAGAGGGCGCTGGTGGTGGTGTCCATGAGCGGATTGGGGGCGGTGGGCTGGTGGACCTCCTTGCGAAGGGCGAGGAGGAGCGGGCGCGCAGTGGGGGAACGCTGCCGGCGCGTGGGGGCGCGCTGGCGCCGCGGAGTGTCCTAGCGGCGGGCCTGTACTGGAATAGGGGGATGTACTTGTCCGGGAACAGCGCGTCGATCTCGTCTAGGCGCCTCTGCTGGGCGTCCCAAGCATCCTGGCCCTTGTACACACCGTCCGATGGACCTGCACAACAGGGGAATATGTCACCGCTTGGCCTCTGGGGACTAGGCGATCGACACTAGTGACGGTGTCGTCCGAAAAAGAAATCGGTAAAAACTGGGCGCGTTTCTGTTCCAAGGCCTCTTTTGTCATATGCTTCTATTACTATTTTTCACGGCACTGGCTCAGTGGCGTCGGTGAAGTAGAGTAAATCCATCAGAGTGCAAACGGTTATTCTCATGTGTTTGTCGCATGGTCGATCACGACAGGAGAGACGCACGCTTTTACTATAGCCGTAACTATAATGGTCAAAATGACATCTGTTTTGGCCACGGAGGAGCTCGGCGAAGTAAGGTGCAGATAAAAACAGGGGTGAAAGAAGGGGGAATTTGGGGTTAGCTATAAAATAAATATTACAGGAACAGGAAGAAGAATACGATGAAGAGTTCCACAGTACTTTGTTATCCTCGTCTCTCGGGAAAATACGAGGGGACATTATTTTAGGGTGGTGCTTTTTCTCTGTGTACGTTAAACACAAAAATTCACAGAAATCGTCTACGTATCACTACCACACAAAGTATGACAAAAATGTCTTACCCCATTCACAACACGCACTCGATAGATTACGCTTTCAAAAAAAAAAAGAAGTGATCACAAAAACAAAAGGTTGTCACACTTGTCTACACACTACGCTAGTAGAGAGAGGATATGTCGCTGAACTAAAGGGTATTTTGGAGTAAAAGGTAAGAGGAAAGAGACGTTTTGTAATTTAAAAACGTCTCAACATTATTTTTGGAACTTACAACATTTTAGTTTTCTTGTAACATTTTCTTAAAAAGGCCCACATGCATAGTAAATTATTTGCGATGGTTATTTGACGTAAGTTTAAGGCAACGGTTAACATACTGCTTAATCAACATAGAGCAATCGCTTACCACATGCAGGCTTATCATGCAACAGGAGCAGTCTTACCAGGCATCGAGACAGCAGTTTTCTTCCAAACTGGGTCAGGTAGCAGCTGGGCAAGCAAGGTGGCAAAAAATCCTTGGCATGTGACCAAAATGTCCACGTCGCATTCCAGACAAGCCTCACAAAAAGGAGGATGGTTGGAGGGACATAATGGAACTCAACTCAGTGGACGTTTGACGGGTAGGCGAATTGACAGAGTCGGCCTACAGCCCATTTCATCAAGGCGATTTCTTATCATAAGGAATGAATACTCCTTACTCAAAATATCGGCGGGAAACGTAAAACAAAACATCTTATCACCCAACCAATGGGCAACAGGCGTTTTCTTACAGTTTTTTTTTTTTTTTTTGTTTTTGAAAAAATGAAAAACACTTATTTGGGTGGCAGGTAGTAGCAGTGCCCTAAGCCTAGTTAGAAATGACATGTCGAAACGATAACGAAACAGTCAAAGTAGCGTCGAAACGATATAGTTTAGATATTTTCCGACGTTCATTTCTCGCTAGGTAATCTGAGTTAATTACATTTTGATTCAAAGTATCATAGCTAAATTAATGGTTTCTACTTGTCATTAGATTGCCAACGTCAAAAAGTAGCAATAATATAGCTTCATTAGCAACTACATAAATCGCCGGAAGCATATTAGATAACTTGACTTCTTAGACCTAAACTCAAAGCTACTTTTATTTTTGTGTCTTTTAATTCTTATTTAAGGTAGGTGTGCATGTAGTTTTTGGTTTTAGTACTCCAACTTTGGAGGTGCCGTGATTGTGCTCGGAAAATTAAACTAATGGCGCGGAAGTTTCTACCATTTCCATTCTCAACTCTTAAAATGACAAAAACGACAAAAAGTTGCACTGCTGGAGATTTTTTTTGTGCACTAGATTGCATAACCTTGACTTTTTTCCACAGCACCTGCGTAAAAGGTCTGTTAGCCTGAAAAAATCGTTCACAGGATCTCACACCTTGACAGCATTAGCCATATTTCAGGCTGCATTAGATAGCCAAAGAGCTAAACGGACAAAAGCACAATATGCAAGCCAACACACCGAAAGTACGAAAACTATGCCAAGAAGAGTTTTACTTTAAAACTAGAAAATAGATTTAGGTTCAGAGGGTAACTGAAAAAACAACAGCAACCAATTTTAAGATTCAGTCATTAAAAAAGCAAGATAATGAGACGGAATGTTAAGCCTTCTAGCACACAATATTCATGAATTCTCAATTAGTGGTCCCTATCATAGAAACCTTGAGCTCCAGCTGCCAGACGAAAACGCAAAAAAATTGAAACTTGTGATACTAAAAATGGAATTTAAGGTAGAAACTTCTTTGCAGTGACTACCGTGCTACGTTTCTTTGAATGAGGTAGTGGGAAAAAGTTAACATTCAAAATAACAAGCCATTCAAAATAAGTTTGAAGGACTAGGAAATGGAGGCACTCGAAAATGCTGCATAGTGCAAAATAGGGATGTAGGTGTGTTGGGTAGGGAAGTTAGTAATTCATGAGGGGAAACGGGAACCTCTGTCAATAGTTGGAATTGGAACGGAAGTTACATACAGTATGTATATCATATTGATCAAAAATCAACTTATGTAAAAAAAAACGATACGGCTGTGTGTTACATGATAGTATTTTAAATGTCGAACCGTTTCCAACGTTTGACGGAGATAAAAGTTATAAATAAATATATGAAAACCGGTATTTGCGGCCAAGCTTTAATGACCATCACAATCACATTCCCAAGATCGTACATGGACCAAAATAATCCGAAAAGTAGACAGATACAATGGTGAAAAGGCCTATTGTATACACAAACGAAAAGTAAAATTATATAATCGTTAGAAGAGGAATTAGCTATGATCTACTGGTCGCAATACCTTCACTAAACATAAAGTAAATAGGAATAAGTTGAGAATGCTCACATGAAAATGGCCCATCTATTTTTTTAGTTTTTATTTTTCTATTTGCTTGAGATATACATTGTATATCCAGAGCAAACAGTACTTTCTTTGTTTTCTTATTCCCAACCAAGTATACTTAACTTACAGATTTTAAAGTTGTACATGATTCAAAAATCCACGATTTAAGTGCCCAACAATAACAATGAAATAAAAAAAATGCCAATTTAGAGAACGCCTAGGTTATTATAAATCATTGGCGATCGACAAATTCGCCTGGCAACAGAGCAGAGGAATTGTTTCCAATTTTAACCGTGTTTTTCAATGCTTTTTTCAGAAGTAATTATAAAATATAAATATGAGGGTGAGTGCATATGCCCAAAACCACACACTGATTATTATATACATAATGTGAGTCGCCCAAAACTTGCGGCTGAGGAAAACACACAGTCGGATCTCTGCTCGGATTAGAGACGGAGAACAGGCCCGGACCTCCGGTACTCGTGAGCTGGGCCACGAGTCCTCAGAGGTCTGGTCCCGTTCTCCGTCTCAAAATGCGCGCGGCACGGCGCTTCCCGCTCAATTCATGTACGGTTCAGTCTAGCCTTCGCCAGGCCGTGGCGTGGCGGGCGTGGCGGGCGCGGCGCCCCAGGTGCGGTGGTGGGACCGGGCGGCGTCGCGGTGCGTCGAGGTGGTAGGTCTCCTTAGTACGTACCGGTCCTGTATCGGTCGTAGTAGGACGGCGGGTAGATGTTGCGGGGGCTGATGCCGTACGTCTCCCGGCTGACGGGCACGTATCGGTAGCCGGGCACGTGGATGCGCTCGTTGGCGGCGGTGGGGTCGTCGTAGATGGATTTGTAGGGCCAGGTGGTGGTGTGCAGGTCGGGCAGCTCAGACAGCAGGGGGCGGAAGATGCCTCGTGGCCTAGAGTGCACTGGGTCGGGGGCGCGCATGTCGTCTGTTCCTGTGGACAGCAAAACGGGCAGGTGTTAGGCAACGTCAGCAGTACTCTTAGCCAACATGCAGGGTCATTGATGCAAAACGTCTCCCTGATTTTTTTTTTCTTTTCCTTTCGGGGATGAAAAACATATCAAATTGGAAATTGTGGTCGTATGCATAGTCGTTCATCACAACTCATCAGGCAGGCTTCGGCGGTTTTTCTGCAAAGATGTGCGAGCAGGAAGGCAACCTGAAAAGAGAGGTGCACTGCTTGCTTGCAATAGGGTTTGTGTGGTGCAGGCGTGCGCTCTTACTATGTAATTGCTGTAGCCACTGCCCGTAGGTCTCGGTCTTGGGTGGACGCTCGGCCGACGACGCTACAACAGGGATAATGAGCTATCCGCAAGCCTCCTAGGGCCTGAGGGATGCGCGCATCTCACTACTTAGCTACACGCTACTATATTGTAATGGGCAGTGGGGAGCGAAAAAAGGTTCCCAGCGTTTTTCTAAGTTTTACACAATAATTCAATGGTTCGCGGGGAACTGGAATGGTGGATAGCCAGAAAAAACTAACAATTTCTCATTAATCTAAATCACACGGTTACAACAGAATAATTTATGTCTAGTTTTGAGCAGCAGCAGGCTGGTTAGGGAGGGTCGCAGAATCTACAGGTCGAATCTCGGAAGAGATTTTATTTTCCCCAGAACGACGACCCTCACATTCTGAAATGTTAAGAAAAGCAGATTTCGGTTAGTTCTGTTACATAAGTCTAACATCGAAATGTGTTCAAACCGTTCCCTCGAGGAAAACAATACGGCTTTGAACCAAAACTAGACATTTCTAGGAAATAAATATTATTAGTGAAGTAAGACTGATTAGTACAAATGTGTGTTTTGAGATTGGAGTAACGGTTGGTAAGGAAACATTACCTTTAAGTGAGCGGACGTAGGATTGCCAGAATTTGGCCTTCCTCTGGATCGGCTCGTTGCGGCCGATCATGTCCAAGTGATTCTTGAACATTTTGGATGTGTTGGTTAGATCGAGAAGATCAAAAATCCAGGCAGAGCTGGCGCTCTACCGTCTGAAACAAATTTAAAATAAAACAGTAAAAATTTTGAAGGTTCGCATTCTTGAACGCGCTCAAATTGGGTCGGGTACATTGGGTCTTTGCCCGCCGTCGGTTGCCTGCCTTAATAGTGCTCGACATAATTTTTTATTTGCTGTTGAATGGGACGCCGTCCTGTCGCTTTGAGCAAGTCATCAAAACGCGAGAAGTGGTCTGTAAATGCGACTTTTAACCTCGTATCCCTCGTCCCCCACCCCTTTCCCTCGAAATATAGCGGGAGGAAAGACGCCGCTGGCAGGCAGTGCGTGAGTGGAGAGGTGAGGGGGGGGGGGGCTTCCCGATTCAAAGGGCGCAGAGCTCAACAAAAATAGCGTGTGGAGTGCGGAGGCGGGGGCGCTGCGACACGCCGAGATACACGTCGAGAGGATTCCGAATCCACAAACATTACGACCATTATACCGCGGAGAGTGAGATCGAGCCGTTGGATACCCCGTCTCGGTCACCAGCTCTCAACTTCGTCGCGTCTCACGTCTCTCCAGTCTCTCTCTCTCTCTCTCTCTCTCTCTCTCCCTCCCTCTCTCCCTCCCTCCCTCTCTCCCGTGGCGCCGCCAGCAGTCGTATTTTAAAGCGCGGGATTTCTAACTCCCCACCCCTCCCCTCTAGCTCCTACTCTCTCTCTCTCCC
>NW_026267320.1:318294-327785 GCF_000697945.3 Frankliniella occidentalis | reverse complement strand
TCTCTCTCTCTCTCTCTCTCTCTCTCTCTCTCTCTCTCTCTCTCCTCTCTCTCTCTCAAATAACAGGTAGAGGCACCGCTGGATCTGGATCCGAAACTAAACTCTCAATCTTCCCAGCTTCTATATCTTCGAGCTAGCTTCCCATTCGGGGTGCGCTAACTAATTTACGGCTCAACAGTTTACAGCTGTGTAACGGAGTGGGCAATGCTGGGTATGTGGAACGTCGAGTCTATTGAGGGTAGTGGGGCCGTTGGAGTTGTTCAAGGTGAGTCCCGGCCCACTCCACCTTTAGCCGCGCCGGCCCTGCCCCTCCTCAAGCCCCAAGCAGTGCGCCTCGCGCCGACTCGCGCCGCCACGCCACGCGGCGGAACTGTATTTGGCGTGACGAAGGTCGGCCGGGAGTCTGGGTCAGCTGTTGGAGACGGCGGTAAAGTAAAGAGGAAAGAACAGTTTTGGGTGAAGGCCGGGTTACGTGCGTAGCACTCAACCTCGAAAATGGACTCATATGCTCAAATGAATACATAAAAGAGGAAGAAAATGATTTTGCCGATCACTGTCCGATGTACCCAAGAATCCTCGAAAAGTTGGAACATGTACCCATGTGTGCGTTAGAGAGTCAAACTACAGAAAGAAAGAAAGAAAGAAAGAAAGAAAGAAAGAAAGAAAGAAAGAAAGAAAGAAAGAAAGACAGACAGACAGAAAGACAGAAAGAAAGAAAGAAAGAAAGAAAGAAAGAAAGAAAGAAAGAAAGAAAGAAAGAAAGGGGCACTGCACACTGCACGTGTTCTTGTCCCCTGTCAGTGTGACATCAGGGACCAGAATACCCTCGAGATGTATAGTGTACTCGTGCCTCAAGAGCAAATGCCTGGGGGCTGGTAGTTGGGAGAGGGAGGAAGAAAGGGGAGGAAAGAGGTGGAGAAACAGGGGAAGAGAGGGAGAGAGAGAGGGGGGGGGGACGACAGCAGAGGCGTCATGGGGGCTCGTCTGTTTTGGCCAGGACGGCGTCGTGCGCCAAGGCGGCGCCCCGCGGCGGGGTGGAAACGGATCCACAGCTGCCTGGCGCCGTGCCCGACCAGGCCCGGGCTCGCTCGAGGCCTCTCCCTCCCACACGACGCTGTAACGCCACGTAACGTTCGCGTCACGGTGTGTAACCCTAACACACGTTTGTGAAGCCCGACGCAACGGACTCAACGGCGCACACCAGACAGCTCAAAGCAACTGAATGCTCAGCCACTAAAGCAATTAAATTCGAAACAAATACTGAACACCTTTGTAAACATAACACACATGTACATATACACGTCGATTGTTATACTTAAATGGCGTTCCCATTTACCCGCCTACTTTTTCCAGACCACTGCGTACCCCTTCTACCCGTGACAGCCGCTAGACTGCTCATTATCCCCCAGCCCTCCTCCTCCCCTGGGCTTAGGCTCCTGTCCAATTCGCCCCCTTCCCCTACCCCTCTCTCCTCCCCGCGACCGGCACCCCCAGGTATGCTATGACGGTGCCATCAGAAATAGTCGCGAGCCCGCGACAATGGCGCCCGAGTCGGGCCGTCGGGCCCCAGGCGCCCTGGCGCTCTGGCGCCCCTGCCCCGGCCACACCCTCTCGCGATGCCTCCCTACCAACTATGGAGAGGCATGCATATATATTACCCTATCGCAAAACACGTGAATGTTGACCATAAGATAAATAATTTGCAGAGAAATAAATAACCCATATTAAAAATATTGGTCGATAGGTTGAATGGTGCTCCGCGAGCCCTGACCTCTCCAAAAGAGACAGTTATGCCCTCCAAGATCATCTCCTACAAACAGGCACAAAGAGGGGTGGCCCAGCTCATCGGAGGTCCCTCCACGGTCCAGTTACGACATGATATTCACGTGGAGCAGCAGGTGGCACCGCCTGCAGGTGGCTCGTCGTCCCTCCGGGAGAATCAAGTGGGATGCTGTCACTCACTATCCACTCAGTCCACTGCAGTCCACTTGAGGATCCACACTTCACTGATCGATGGCTCACACTTCACTTCCACTTATCCTGTTATCACTCGTTTCACAAAGCTTGACCGTCGGCGTCCACCGTCCGGAGCGCGGGCAGGGCGACGGAGGGGCCGAAGGGTGGGGGCGTTACAAGTGGCAGGGGGCGTACGGGCCGGGGAGCGCGGGGCGCGAGGTGCGTCAGATGCGCCAGGTGCCCTGGCTCCAAAGTCCAAAGGGGGGTGCAGCCCCGTCTTCCCTCCTATACTCACCGTTCGATTTAATCTAAACGGAGCACAAGTTCCAACCGACCCACAGTCCGCGATTAAGTGCGGTCTGAAGGGTTCACCGCCTGTTGCACTACTGATTCACACGGGCGGCTCGAGCCAGGGGGCCGCCGCCGGGCCGGCGCCGCCGCCTCCCGCCGCCAGGGGGCGGCGCGGCGCTGGCGTCGCGGGAGGGAGCGCGAGCGACCCGCGGCCGCGGCGGCGAGAGAGAGACGCCAGCACGTTGCCGGGGATTGGGAAACGTAGAGGAGGGGAGGGACGGATTTAGGTAAATAGGCCGGAGAAAGTGTTCGAGAGAGACAAGGAGAGAGGGGGGCGAAAGAGATAGGGTAGAGAAGGAGAAGGGGGAAGGAGAATGGGGGGGGGGTCCGTCAATGTCGAGGAGTAGCGGTGACGCTCAAGAGGCGGGGCAAGTCCTCCACAGCAATGTCAAGCAGACTGTCACTGTCACTCAACCAAAATAAGCATAATAAACCTGCCAACTCTTTTTGGATTATGTATCATGAGGGTCTAAATTTATCATACCCTATGGATAGGCTAGCGTTCAGTTTGTGTAAACCCCTTGCCCGTTCAGGAACCAGATACCTCTCCGAAAGTTTTCTTTCTCGCGAAACCACAGATGAGCCTGGTGCGAGCTGGTTTCCGCCGAGGGAGGTGTCGAGTTGTGCGCAACCTTGAGGGAGGTCATCGCCAAAGTATACAACACAATCTGCGATTCTCGCGCAGACCCAGCAGCAGAGGGCGTGTGGTTGGACGAGTTGAGCTCACCGCCAAACGGGGACGGGGAGGGGGCACCAGCGGGCACCTCCCCACATGGGGATGGGGAGCTGCTGCTGCGTTCATTTTGACGTCAATCGGCGCCTTTGTGAGTTGTATATTTTCTTTGGGGTGGCCGGTGGCGTTGGCGTTGTGGCGGCGCATGGCGCGGTGGGCGGGGGCGGTGCGCATCGCATCCTGCCGATACGACGTCACGGGCAGGGGGAGAGGTTTGCGAGGAAAACGTCATCACAGCACAGCTCCTCGAGACTTATAGGGGAGTAACCCCTTGCCCAGTGCCCAGCCTTCGCTTCGTTCTCAACGTTTACTCTTAAGTAAGAAACTCTTTAACCAAAAGTAGTGTTCCATTTGCGCCTGTGTGCGCGTGGACACGTACACCAGCGAGCTTGGGCCCGACCGGGCCCGTGCATGACGGCCGCACGCGCGCCAAGAGGGCAATGGGGCAGAGCGGCACCAGCCGGACATAAAAAAGTGCAGCTGTTGCCCCGCAGAGCAAGCGGCGAGCGGGGGGCACCAGTTAGGGATGCACCTGCCTGCACGCACAGACCCGCGCTCTGCGTCGCAGCCTCGCGCCGCCTCACCTAACAAAGTGAGGCCTGGACAAAAGTAGGAAACATAGAAAAGCTGCACGACGCGTTTGAATAACTCTAAAACTGTTATGCGCACGCGGAATCAAAATTTCCAACATGTCAATAACAACAACGTATGTAAGGGACTGCCTGCCTACGTCAATTCAATATTGCATTTATCACTCGGAACCGGAGCCTGGCGCCTGCAAGACTCGGGGTAGGCCACTCCGCAGTACACGGATGCAATGCAGACGAGATGTTGCCTATCCACCAGGCGCTACGAGAGCTTGCATCTGTTGGTCACCTACTGACACCGACGTTTGTCACTGCTCTGTGCAGAATCGCAAACTCGTGGCAAGCAGAAAGCTCTGCGTGCGCATAACGATTAACTCTCTTGTGGACACGCGTCGGGCGATTTGAAAACTAATTCTTATTTGCACGAGTATTTGGAAAACCCGCGTGCGCTAACAGAAACAGCGTTGACCACACGGGTCGTGCTATCTTAGACCGTTCCACGATGATTCAGAGAAGACGCAGGTGCAGGTGGGTTTGCCTACTGCCTACACACTCCGCCCGCAAGGCACCATAGCCCCTTGGGTAGGCAAACCCGCCCGCTCCTGCGTCCTCTCTGAATCACCCGGTACATTTACAATCTCTAATAGGGTATTCCGCTGCAGGCCAACCGGAACCTAAAGAAGAAAAGCATGACTGCTCGATCTGTTTCCCCCTGCGCGCTCATTGGCTGACCGCCACAGCCACGCTATCTTTGGCCAATCAGCGTTCAGGAGGAAACAGATCGGGTAGTCATGCTTTTCTTCTTTAGGTTCCGATTGTGTTGTAGCGGAATACCCTATTGTAACTGTACGATGTCTTCCATAAAAACTTTTCGTGTGCCCTGTTTGACGACAATGCGTGAAATTTTTTACTGGCATTTCTAAATTTATGCTCTAATTGTCAGTTTAGTTGATATTAAACACAGTTTTGGTGTAAAATGGTCCGTTTCTGTTTTCCAAATTATTCGGAAAAGAAGGACTCGAATTTTTTTCCAACAGTATTTTAAAAAAGTATGTTTCCAAACTCTTTGGGAATATTTGTGTAAAAATTTGTGGAGGGACAACCCTACAACCGTACAGTAGCATGGTACGCCTTTCGAATGACTGATAGGCCGCAGGACAGAGTGCGCTAATTGTTAAAAGAGTACTCGCTTTTGGCCGATTGACTCACGAGGTTTCATTTAATTCGGTGGTGAGTCATCAGATAGTACCGAAAGGAGCGCGGTGACAGTGTCACAGTGACACCGAGACCGACCGAGACCGAGAATCGCGATGCAGTGATGCTCCGTTTATTTTCTTTTCGCTGCCCTCGCTGTCCCCGCGTGGGTCGAGTCAGGGCAGGGTGACCGTGAGGTGGGGGCGGGCCAGAGGATCGGGGCACCTTCGAGTGAGCGATCAGATGGCGCGTGGGAGTGCCGCGTGCGGAGTGTGGTCTTGGTCCACTGAGACTAGCTCAGCCCGCTGCCAGGGCGTCGCTGCTCACCCCACGCCCAACATTCGTCGTGACCTACACCTTATGTTAAGGGTTCCTGAGAGAGAGAGAGAGAGAGAGAGAGAGAGAGAGAGAGAGAGAGGGGGGGGGGCGGCAGGAGGTAATGGGGGAGTCTTTTTCGCAATCCTCGCCTGTTTTGGCGGCTATACCAGTATACTGGTGCCTCGCGGGAGCTTGTCTCCTGATCGCTCGTCCAGTCCAGCCCTGGCTGATGCTCTCCTCCTACTTCCCAGATGGGATAACCTTGACCGTCACCGTCGAGTTGCGCAGCGCGGTTTGCTCTCGGCAGGAAATGAGCACCATGCATCAGTCAGTCGGCGTGACAGCGCGGCGCGGCCCTCCCCTGGCAGAAACACTCCCCCATGCGGGGCTGAGCTGAGCGACACTTGCTGGCGCGAGCAGCTGCCCTGGCTGACGCTCACGACCGCGAGAGAGAGGAGCGTCTGATAACACCCTGAGTGAGCGCCAGCGGAGATGGGCAGATATTATCCCGCGAGAGGTGACACCATGTCCGCACCCTGCGGCTGGCAGTGAAAGCGAGTCGGGACGAGTTTGGGGTGCCTCCGCGTTTAATTTGTTCAGGCGCGGTGCTCGGCCCTGAGGCTTATTGTGAAATGTTTATAGAGGTGTTATCATGTTGGACGCGATCCTCGCGTGCTTTCTTTTGCAATATGGTACCGTTCAGGACGGGGGGTGACCGCCCCTGCAGCTGTTGTTGCTGAAAATAGCGGGGCGAGGGAAGAAGGGGGCGGGCGGGGCAACGGGGTGGGGCGGGGTGGCTGTACGACAGACACTAAGCGGCTGCGCGTACCGACTATGCGAGCGAGAGGCGGCGGGTATGTAGATGTAGTTGCGGTCGGATGAAACTTTTGTGGACCATGTAGATCTAACCAGGGAATACAACGTACAAAAATAAAGAATTGCGATCGAAAAAAATGTAAGTTTTTTATCTAGCCATTTTTTGACAAAATTTTGTTTCACATCTGCTTTTTTCAACAAAATTTGAAGTTGGCTTTATCTTCAACATAATATAGGACACATACGAGGTTTCCATGGTTCTTCGCCACTTGTTCTCTGACTTACTTGGTAAAAATCAAGGTTTCGGACGATGGGATGAGTTTAATGCAACCAGTGTCCATAAGTAAAATCACAAGGGGCCGTCAGTTTCACCCAGTGTTTACCCCGTGAGTCTAGCTATCCCTATCTCTGGTCTGCCGGGCGCCACGGTTGGACCGGCTATGCTATTCCGGGCCGTGCTTCTAGTAAACACTCAGAGGGCAGCCGGGCCCAGCATCTCTCTCAGCCCCGGCCAGGCCGGCGCCGAGCGCGGCGGCAGTGCGGCCATGGAGTGCGAATATAGACGGGGCGCCTGCACGTGGCCAGTAGTTCTGCCACTTTCCACTCGAAAAGCAGCCGGGTAAGTTGAATAATTACCCCGACTTGTCTGGTTTGCACTGCATTATCCCGAGCAATCAGCCAGCGGAATACTGGCAGACTCCCTGCAACATGCGGGTCAAGAAACAGAGATGTTCGCGGCAGGGCGGCCGTCCTCCGGCCAGACGACCCTTCGGCTAGGCCCCGCCGCCGCGGGCCCCGGCTCAGACACGCACTACGGCTCATATTTTTAGTCGGTGAGAGGCCACTTGTCATGGGCTACTTCGGGGTGGGGTGGCCGGTAGCGGGAGTGCCGTGCGAATCCCGGGGCCGGACCAGGTCGAGGACGGCCCGCGCGCAACCCAAACACCCCGTCGCCTGCCCCACCCTCCTAGCACCTCCCCGCCCATCCCCGGCGCGCCTGCTCAACGTAATAGACTTCGACTACAAGTTATTAACCCCGGTAGGAGTTGTTTTTCATGGTACTGCTTTGGGAAGAGGTTTGCTCGTAATGCTCGACCTCGTACTCGACCTCATGCTCGACCACAGCGCTCCCTCTGTCCAGCAGTGATCATGGTGATGCACGGGGCTTGTAGGATCCGTGTTTCTAGGTCAGGCGCTGCTGACAGCCAAGCCGCGCAGTGGCAGCGCGTGGCGGGGTCTGCAGCCTCCCCGCGGCCTAGCCTAGAGCCGCCCTCGTGCCCCTGCGACGTAAATCGCGATTTGAGAGCTCGCTGGCTCCGACACTGGGTAGCTAAATCAAACAAACTCCGCGTAAATAGACGATTTGGCGGTCCCGGTCGGATGATGGCCTCGATGACGTCCTCTCAGGTGCCCCGTGGTTCACGGCACGCTCCCATTGCGTGCGTTGCACAATCTAATATTTTCTTTTCAGATCCAAGAAACTGAAGATCATTCATTAGTTTACAGGTCCACACGTTAGCCCGACGAGCACCGAATGGCCTCCCAAAAACCTATCATCAACGTCGTCTGCACGGTTCGAACTTGGCCGCTCGAACACTCTTAATTAATTTCGGTGTGACAGCAGCAAGTGACGTGTAAAAATCGTTTAAAACGACGTCGAAATAAATTGTGGGTGGAGCCTCTCTTTTAGCAGCTGGTCTCGGGTCTCGGTCCCCTCGGGGAGACAGACCCGTGGACGCCCGCTATTCTTGGGACGCTGCGTAACATCTTTTCTGTGGTGGCGAGCAACCTCTCACCCCGCCGTGTGTTGGATGGTGTAGGGTCAGAGACGCGGCGGAGCCTTGGGCTAGGACTACAAGAAACTGCGACACACATTTCTCGTCAGTGAGCAGCACAAAGTTAAAACTGATGAATGTGAGAACGCGACTGCATCATAGCAGCTAACATATTGCAAAAACTCAGAAATGCTCAGAGAGCTACGGGACCCACCATCAGTTTGCGAGTGGCACAAAAACTACATCGGCATGGCGCCGACTTTCTTCCACTCGGACTCTGTCGGGGTAGCAGCAGGTATGTATCAGACAAGGATGGGAAGAGAGGGGAAGGAGGGAGGCGAGGGTGTTGGCACACTTCCAACAAGAGAGGCATGGAAATCGGTGACCGTGGGGCCCCGCGCGGCCCCGTGGAGGTCCCGCCTGAGGGACATGACCCCCCGCGGCCCAGCCCCACGGGCCCCACGGCCAGCCTCGCGGTTCGAACGCACCGCACAACCCATTGAGCACTCACGCTACCCATTGTGTGTGGCCCCTGCCCCCCTCCCCTCCTCCTCCCCACCTCCCCCGCGGCGGGTAGCGTTCGGAACATGACCCTACTCCCTTAAATGGAGGCCCGCCAAAATGGCACGCACCGCCCGTGGCCCCCTGAGCCCCCGCGAGCCCCCCGCAGCCCCTGGGCGTTCCCTCCCCCGCCCACTCCGCCCGCAGGGTTGCCAAATTTATTCGCGAACATTGGCCGCGGACGAGCCGCGGTATCTCCCAGCCAACCGTGCGCTGGTTGAGGCGGCGGCCCCTGCCGGCCCTACGCCCGTCCTGAGTCTCTTAGGCCCCAGGAGCACTGCTCCTCCACCCCGCCCCGCCACCCCTGAGCAGAAATAGTTCGGGACGGGAGGAATGCCCAAGGTCACGGAACCGGCCCGCGCGGAGGCTCGATGAGAGGCTACCTTGCGTCCTCTCCGCGCCCTTCCCCGCGGTCCCCGGCCCACCCACGGGAGGGAAGGCCCCCTTGCGCTCGGCACGAGCCTGCGGTCGCCTGCGGTAGGACAGTTGGGACCAAACGTTCGCACGATGAGAGCTCGTACGACGTATATGAGACCAAACACCAACAACAAAACAACGACGTTGAAGGAAAACGATTTTTCAAAGCCTCTCCAAAAATTTTAGGGCAAGTAGATTAAAAAGAAATTGTAGTAAAGGAATTTAGGGTTTCACCAAAACCAAGAATAATTTGTTTAGGGGTTACTCGACAGAACGCGCTTTTTGCTGTATCTCTCACCGTTAAAGAGCAAGTGTCAATTTCGGAGGTAGAAATTGGCAAAAAGTTCTATTTTGGCTCCACACGTCGTGTTATCAATTTCTTGGAACAGCCCTCGCTGGCGCTGACCGGCAACGGCGGGTTCGGGCAACCCATTTGACGCCAGCGCGCTCCTCAACTTCGCATTTTAATGCTGCTGTTAGAAATGTTCTCATAGCCACTCTCCCTCCCTTTATTTTTTCAGGGCACCTCGCATAAAAATGTTGCGGCAGCGTTTCAGCCGGAATGGTGTCAAGGCACGCGCCACGCGCCACGCGCCGCGAGGTCCGGCGGGGTCCCACCGCGCACCGGACAGACTCTCGGCCCAGGACCTCCTCCTTCTCCTCGTCCTCCTCCCCAATCTCCATCCCGTCCTCCTCCTCCTCCTCCTCCTCCTCCTGTAGTACGTCGCAGAGGACCCCGCCCCGAGGGCCGACAGGGGGTTTGCTTGGCAGCGGTTCAGCGGC
>NW_026267320.1:315678-316989 GCF_000697945.3 Frankliniella occidentalis | reverse complement strand
CTCCGTCTAGTAGAGGAGAGGGGGACGGCGCAGGCGCCTTTCCCCGTTCCGCTTTTGTTCTCCCTGCTTCCGCTCCGCGCTCCATTGGAATACCCTATTTACACCACAACAATGAGAGAGTGGGGGTCACGCTGCGAAGTGACGGTGAGCGCGCACGCCAGCCGGACACTGCCGGTTATCTGGGTCGTGTAGTTTGACACAGTCGAAGTGAATGAGTGCAAAGTCGAAAGGTCGAGCTCAAAGCCAAGAACGTCGTGATCCCGGTCGCGCTGGTCCCCGTTCTCCTCGTGGTCGTCGCGGCACTACTGGAGCAAGGAAACGTGGTCAGAGTGTTTCGGTTGTGGAGCAGCCAGATGTCGGCGCACCGGGTCCTTCTTCTAGCGACATGCTGCGTCCAGCCGAAGCCAGCCGTCCGACACACTCTCAGCATTTGCCCAGCATGCAAGTGAGTCCGTGAAAGAAAGCACTGCCGCTCTGTATGAAGAGGTACAGGGAAAGTTAGACGATGCACTGTTAAAAAATATTGTAAAATTATCACACCCTTTGTAATGACTAGTGTGTTAAAAAAACAACATCGTTCGTTTTTATTGGCACGTGGCAAAATTCCTTCTATTTTGCCCGTAGTGGTCCATAACAATGATTACTACGTTTCACCATGTTGTAAAACCACAACAATAACGTTGTAAAGTTTGATAGCAAGATGTATCGTTACAGAAGAAACAGGTTTGTTTTATTGGTGTTTTTTTGGTGCAGACGAAAGTAAATAACCACTGTTTTGGAATGAAAATTTGGTGAATGTTGTTGGATTACAACATGTGTTGTTTTTTAACAACATTTGTTGCTATCAAACTTTACATCAAATGTGTTGTAAATTTGCAACAAAATTTTTAACAGTGTGAGCTGTATCACCATGCCCGTCAGGTGTGTGGATACTCATCGGGCGTGTCATTTCATCAGCGTGAGCTAAAGTAATGAGTTTCAATGGCCATTTTATTTTGACGTAACAATGACCTTACAACAAGTGAACATCGAAATTCGGTCTGTTGAAGTCTTTCCTTCCTTTCTGTCATGATGATATCCCATAACATCAACATGATATTTTTAGAAATGACATGAAGTGTGAATTGACTTGTTCTTGTCAAAATGGTCAAAATGACATCAACATGACATTTTTCTATGACGTGTGGCAGAGCTCGTTACGAAGCATGCCATCAATGTGATTCGTATAAGGCTGCGCCATCGATAAGGGGAAAAGAAGAAACAGTGGTGAGGATGGAGGGGGGGGGGTTCACACCCGGCACCTGATGGGGG
>NW_026267320.1:301688-307123 GCF_000697945.3 Frankliniella occidentalis | reverse complement strand
CGGAGGAGCGGTTTTTGTGTGATTTGCGGGAGGTCCCTGCTCCGACGCGGGTGGCTGCCCCGGCTGCCTCGGCCTCGGCCCCTGGCCCGCCCCGGTAATCCTATTGGCGGCCCGCGCGCTCAAATTAGGGGTCCTTTCCGGGGGTCATTCTCTTTCGCAAAGCCGCGGCGGAGAATCCTGTTTAGCTTTTTTGCCGTCGTGTCCTTGAGGCCGCCGCCCCCGACAGGCTCGTGTGCTGATCAGTCACCGACACTCATCTGGTTACTCTTCACCATTCATTAGTTCATTCGTTTCCATGCACCCCCCCCCCTCCCTTGTACACACACACACACACACACACACACACACACACACACACACTAAATATCTCAGGACAATCATAGTGACTAGCACCGAGCATGTGAATTGTAACCTACAATTAATACACATTTAGTAACTATCTAGTTCCATAATCATACTTTAGAGCGGCCTTCTGCCATTTTCGACATTTTCCCGCCAAGTGTAGTGTAATGGTTTGTTTGACAAATTGGCGTCGTGAGGCATGCGGAATACCTCAGCATCAACACACACAGGAAGCTCCTTTAGAAGCTAGCCAACGCGTAGTAGCTGAGTCCAGCGGCAGCGGTCTTCCCTCTCAAACATTTTCGTATTTTCTCTCGGCATCTTCGATGTTATTATGACACGTACTTATTGGGCGTGCGTGTGTGAGTGTGTGTCGTGTTTATTGTGTCGGACGCGCCCTCTACGTTAAGTGACGTGCCGCGCCCGTATATCGCCCTCATCATACGTATCAAACAGCTTTGGCCGGCTTTGACACTTCCGTTCCGCCGCGGTCCCCGTCCCGTCTCGTCTCTGGACCGGCTGTTGTGACACCTGCAGGTCGTTGTGAATTTTCGCACGTTTCCTTGCAATTTCACGCGTCGCTCGTACCTTTCTATACCTGATGGTGGTGGTGGGTCCGCCCCGGCCGGACCGCTGCTGCTCGGTGTGCCCCCCTCCCCCACCTCGATGGTCACCGCTGCCGCCGCCGACCCACAGCCGTACCAGACAGCGCGTCGCCTCGGTACACCGCAACAAAACAACATTTTAGAAAATTCAATTTGTAGTTTTACAATAATCTATGAGTTGTTCAAGAGTCTACATTAATTATAGACAATACTAAGTGCCTTAGAGTATAATAGCCATACAATAAGTAAAACCATAACACTGAAATTTATGGTAGGATACCGTCTGGGTGCAGTATACATAGTATAACGACAGAAGAGATAGGACTGACACCACGTGTTCATAGAATGCAAACAAGCTAACTACACACAATGTACAAAACTTTTGAAGTTAGAAAAAATAAAACTAGCTCCCGAATCAAACCTTAAAAACTCGTCATTGAAGCGGATTGAAGGCAATAAGTGGTCATCGTCAGTCGGGGGTCGCGGGCGGACGTGTGGAGGATCCGGTCTCCCTTTCAAAGCCTTAGTCACCTGGAGGCACCCCCTCCCCTCCCCCACTCCTTGGCAACAGCTTCCTGGTTTCACGAATGAATGGGATGGATGAATGACTCGAATGGGTCGGAATGCTTTCGGCGTGGCGCGCCTTCTCTATTTACACTCTATCGCCCCGGCCCGGCCGGTCGCGCCGTGTGTAGTAGAGGTAGTGAGAGCAGCGGTCATTCACAAATCGTGTCGGGCCGTTGCCGCCCACGCTGCTCAGGTAATTAACTACGGGATTAAAACCACTCAGCTGGGCCGTTTTGATTTGGGTAGTTTCGTCGTTCCACCTTTCCCTCTTCAACGTGTTTCCTTGGTGAATGAGTGTTTGTTTATGCATATTTTTACGTGCCAAATGTAAAACGAGTGCGTGCTTGCTCCTGACTTCTTGAAGCTGTCCGACAGCCCTAAGGACTGCACTGATAAATAAAGTGTTCGACTGGCGTACACATGCATGTGCTCAACACCAACTTGCACACTTTTAAGTATGTGACTGGATATTTGAATACTGAAAAGTGTTGAACAGTTAAGTTGAACACTTACGACACACAGGGTTGGCCGTGTAGCTTTGGATACTTTAAAGTGTTCAAATATACAGTTAAATACTTTTAAATACTCAAATTTCCAGTCAACACTTGCACTTTAAAACACTATCATATGTATGCCAGTCGCACACTTTTGTTTTCGGTGAGGACTTCCCCGGCTCGGTTCAGCAGCCGCGAGCTGCGGTGGTGGTCCGGGACCTGTCCAAGTCCTCGAGTCAGGGTTCATCAGGCTCACAAAGCGGCAGGGTGTCGCGACTTTGTCCCCCGGTATCAACATGCCCATTCAGCCTGCTGGGCTCCGCCCGCTCCGCCCCGCCCCGCGCCCCGGCTCGGCCCAGGCCCCGGGGCGGCATAGTCCCTTTATATTTTGGTTTTTGGCTACATTGTGTGACGCGTTGCCACGTTGCCCGGCACACAAGTGGCCGCTTGGCACAGTCCGGTCCAGTCCGGTCGGCCTCGGACGTATGCAGGTAAACGTTATTTCCTGTCTTCCTCCAGTCAGGAACTGAACCGGCATTGCCTTGCAGGGGATCGCGATGCACAGTGACCACGACGACCACTTTCCCGGCTTCACATATGGGTGAAGGCTTTTATGTTTTTCAAAAACCTGGTTGGCGTTGAATTGGTATCCACACGATTGCCAATTTTAGTCGTCAGTTCTTTTACAAGTCGTAATGATACCAGGTGGCTGGTTCACGCCGCGCACTTCTGTAGGTATACTGTACCGCACGAACGAGCGCGGGCGGGTTGCCAACTCGCTCGGCTCGTAAGGCACCGTGGACAGGGGCGATAGGCAAGCCCGCCCGCACTCGTGCGTGCGGACAGTATACCTACAGAAGTGCGCGGCGTGAATCAGCCACCTGGTACAATCACTGCAAAGAAATAGAAAAAAAGTACTGAAGTTTGTAGACAATGAGCGTATGAGCGTGGACCACTTTTACATAGGGTCCCAGAAACCCCATAAAGAAGTTAAACTTTGTGTTTAAAAGTTTGTTTTTCTTTATACCATTTGATTGAACAATTATTGTTGACCTGATATGGTTCCATCTGTTAAATCACAGGCCAAAAAAATCCTTTGAGTACCTAATTTAAAAGAGTTGCAAAATCATCCAGTTTAAAAAGCAGCGATGTTTTGACCAGAATAAGATTTTCTTTGGTTCAATAGAGGTGAGAGCTCACCCCGCAGCCCTAAGATCGTAAGAGCTTTTCAGAGCTTCATTGCTGAAACCTGCAGAAGTTTTAAAAATAGTGGAACAAAAACTACTTACCAAACACGTCTTAACTTTCCAGCTCACTCTAGAGGTTGTCTGATGAGCATTTGTCGCCTAGACCGCGACCGCGAATGTTTAGCGGCGCGATTCCAAACGAGGAGACGTAGGCGACACGACACGCCTCGGTAAACAATAAACACCACGAGCGGGGCGGTCCGCAATGCATGTAATGCCGATGTAATGTGTGCAGGGAGGGGAGGGAAGGGAGCGGAGGGGGTGAGAGGCCATCGAGAGCGTGGGACGAGAGCGGCGCGCAGTGCCGTCCGCGTGCATGCGTGTTCCGTGACGATTTTTATCGGGCGAATCGTATGTCACGCATAGCGATATGATTGCGTCGCAACGACACGACATATATACAGCAGCGAAGCCTTTTGATTTTCAGAACAACAAAAGCTACAAGCAAGCAGAGAGTCCGTCTAAAAACGCGACGCGAGCCGTCCGTCAGCCGTAGCTGTGCGTGCCGTGGTTTATCTGACGTCCTTCCGGTGCGTCGGCACGGACACGGCCGCGCAGACACCTGAATATCGTCGTTCAAAATATGCTGCATTATAACCTACTACTACATTAACCTACTACTATTATTAATTTATTATTCTTGTATCGTGATCCGCAGCGCAGTCCTGGTCTCGGCCCGGCGCGAGGGCGAGGAGTTATTGTTCCTAATAAAGTCCCCTCGGGCCCGGGCCGCGTGGGATCAACAGTGTCGGGTGTATCAATATGTTGGCGTGGGATTAGCAGCCGAGGCGTGGCGTGGCGCGGGGTGGCGCGCCGCTCAGACAACACTCCGGCCACCCGCGCGTCACACCGCCCCCCACCCCGAGGCACGTTAACGCCCGTCCGCTGGAGGGTAGGGGAAGAATGAGGTAAATGCAGTGGCTTGAAGAGAAAGTGAGGGTGGAGATTAAATATTACGATGAAATCTTTCAGATTTTGGTTAGTCTCAATATAAAATTTGAATTGGACACATCACATATATGGAGTTGAAAAAAAAGCACAAAAATAAGAAATTCCTCAACTTGACTTTGCTAAAATTATGAAACTTTTAAAAGACAAACCGAAAAAACCGTTGGAGCCACCACCATCACTCCCGTAATTCTGTGCACAGAGATGTAAGTGTAATACTTTTGTAATCCCTACGTAAACCGTGTAGCACTTAATTTTTTAAAAAATATCACCAAATGTCACCTAATGATCCTCGTAATTATCCAAATTTAATGGTTCCAGCTCCAGAAATTCACTCCCTTACAACTCACGTGTAGTCCCTGCTATATATCACGTTATGCCAGAGGTCTTTGAGACCTAAGGTCAATAAGCGAAGGGAAGTAATACTGCGTACATGCTCGAAGAAGTGGCTCCCTCCACAAACCCACAAAGAGGACTAAGCATAGAATTTCTAACAATAATATGAAACGAATAGTTGTAAAGAAGTGAGAAAACTGGAGCTGGAAAGGGCAGAACTTGCAGAAATAAACTAAAATGCTGTTTGGAATGGAAATTGCAGTTATTCCTGTTATGCGTTACAAGTTTCTTCTGAAAATTGTATGACTTTAGAAGTTTAGTTAAAAATTTTAATTCAATAAGAGAAGCGACCAGAAGAAGCCCATGAGAGCCCACTACAGTTTCCTTTGAACTGCACAGACAGTGAGGGTGTTTCTAATCTGATGAATCATGGTATTTGGGATTTGTGAGTACGTACAAACGTTTTCAATACTATAACACACGAGACTTGAGTGTTCACTGCGGGCGCATCATGTGTCGAAATAGTGTAGGGAATAGGTTTGCAAACATCAACAGCATTGAGTTGCCCTCTGATGAGCCCAGAAAAGGCCTGTGAACAGCGAGCTCCACGCACGCCTGGCGGTGGGGTGGCTGGCGGTGCCCAGCGCCGGGCAGGGACGTTAAACGCCCATCGGGGGCCCATCGGCCAAATCCCATCCACGCAGCGGGGATATTGATGTCACGCCGGGCGCCGTCGGCTGCGGGGGTTGATTGTGCTTGACGGCCACGGAGTGCCACGCCCTCCAGCCGTTATGGCGGCCCGTCCTGACTCTTCCGCTACAAATTCATTAGGTCTCTCTCTCTCTCTCTCTCTCTCTCTCTCTCTCTCTCTCTCTCTCTCTCTCTCTCTCTCTCTC
>NW_026267320.1:297645-301456 GCF_000697945.3 Frankliniella occidentalis | reverse complement strand
CCACCCCATCACGCCCCGCCACGCCTCGCCCCGTTGATGTCTCCATCGCGAGTCACCATGTAGGGTGATAATGCCGAGCCAAAGATGGAATTAATGCGGTATGCAAATAACGCTGCGGTTGTGGTGCGGTTTTGTGTCGTGGGAAGGGGTGGGGGTGGCTGCGGTTCAGTTGTGATGCCGCCATCCCTGCTGGCTTATTTGTCACATATCTTGCCTTGCCACGTCTCTTGCCACAACGGGGAAACAAAGGTTGGACCTAATGCCTTTTAAAGGGGTGTTAGGTTTAAATATCTTTGCAAAGGCAATGTACAAGACGTTGAATGTGACACCTTTTCAGTGACTTTCTAAGGGTGCTAATTTTGATACCTTGGCATTAAAACCCGTTTTTCTTGGTTTTTCAACTGACTCCGGAGCCGCTTGGAGCCATGTTCTAATGTTAGTTCTCACTCTTCTGCGGTGTGACGTAGAGACAACGAGGGGGTGGAAGGAAATCTCCACTCACAGCGACAAGGGAAGGTTTTTCACTCGGGTTGCTTCCCCCTCTCCTCGCCCGCCATCTTGTCCTGCGGGGCGTACCGTGCCGCCGGCGTGGCGCGGCGCGGTGGACGGCCCTGCGCCCGTGACTCTCGATGGCGCTGTTAGCAGGAGGCGTAACAGCCCACTCCCCACCCCACGCCCCCCTCCCGCCACGCCCCACTGCTCGCGCCCACCGCTCCACGCCCCTAGCCCGCGATTGCCGAGCTGGTCTCGGTGCAGTGGCGCAGTTGAGATGCCACAAAACAACAACATTTGTCGATCACCTCTCCACGGCAATGCCCGCCCATACAGAGAAACAAGCCCTCGCCCTCGTTGCTCCCCTGTGGCTCTGCTGAGTCAGCTTTCCCCGGTTTTCGATCCGCCCTCCGCTGAGAACACCGCGAGTGTGCAGCTTGCATCGCCTCTCCGGCTCCGCCACTACCCCGCTCGAGCACGGCCCGCCGTACCCCTTCTCCCCCTGAGCACACCGCCGAGCAAGAAGAGGGCTGCCGACGACGACCAACCCTCCGGGCGGGGAGGGCGTGACGTTGTGAAATGAAGCCCCTGACGAGATAATCCACTTAGTGGTGCCCCGCCACGCCAACCCCCTCCACCCCCGCCCGCGCCTCGCGCTCGAGGCAATTAAAGCCCTCCCCGTCAAAGGCGCCGCGCCGGGCCGGCCGCCAAACTAGCGGCCGAGACGCGGGGGCACGTCACCGACGGCACCGTCGCGCGGCCCCCTTGGTCACCCTCGTCCCCCTGGTGTGCGCTGGCGGCCACCCCTCCCAGGCTGACCTACAAGAGGTCCTCGCCGCCCCGCCCCCTAGAGCCCTCGGCGCGGCCCTCGGCAGGGCCCTCGGCGGGCGAGCAGCTCTGATATTGGCCGTGAGCGGCCCCGCCCTAATACATGTTTAAGGCCCCGCCGGCTTCTTATATGAAGCCATGACGCCGGCACAGTCCCGACCTCCACCTCGTCCCTCTGGGGGTGGCCGGCCCTGGCCCAGACCGACCCGCCCACCACCGGCCCCGGACAGCTAAGGTTACACCGAGGAGCAGAAAACAGAAATGCCTAATCACCTGCTTGTTCACCAAGTTCACCTTTCCACAAACCACAGCTTTGATCTGTACTTGACGTGTTTTAAGGAAAAAAAATCAAATAAATTCACGATTTTCACCCCCCCCCCCCTCCGGAAATGGGTTTGGGCCACGGGGCTCCTATAGTATAGTATTGTCCCTTGTTGCTGGGCCCTCGGTGTGTTTTTTGCAAATGTCGGCGTGCTTTGGTGCTTTGGGTCCGCAACGTTCCGCGTGCTACTCTCTGACTTCTCATATCCCGGCTTGGCTCGGCTCGCACCAAGTGTACGGGGATTTGGGAGGCGGCGCGAGCAAAGCGAGGGGCGGAGAGAGTAAGGGAAGGGAGGCAGTTTGCATCTCTGGCGAGAGAGTAATGAAAATAAATGAAAAGCGACGAAACGAGCTCGCGAAAGCGGGGGAAAGGACTGCTGAGATGAAAGTGAGCGCGCGTGTGTGAGAGAGAGAGCGAGCGCGCGAAAGAAAGAGGGAGAGAAAGAGAGGGGGTGGAAAAGGGGAGAGAGGAAGGGGGACAGCGTGTGTGCGCAGCTATAGGGAGCAGGAAGGGCCAGAGGAAGAGGCCACCGTGAGTAATGGTTTGGCCAAGCTGCTTACTCAGTAGGTCCATTCGGCGAATGGATAGGATTGGCCGGGCCGTTCAGGGCCTGGGAGACACCCCTCGTGGGGCTCAAGTGGAATTTTTTTTTCACATTCAAGAACAAATTCTCACTGCAGCATCAAAATTTGATGCTGCTGATTAATTTGATTTTAAGTTTGCATAGAGAAGCTTTGAATGGTTTACTCGAACTGAAACTGTAACATTTTTGTTTCGAAAGGCAGTAAAGATGCATTTTATTACACCTTTACCTTACAAACGTTTAGCACGACGCCCGCGCTGCTGCCGCTAGCTGTCATCTCGCCGCGCGCGGCGGGACTTTTTAAACGGGGCATTGTGCCTTCGCTAAGCCGTTTGGAGGTGTTTACCCTCCCACGCAGGGCTGCGCGCGCCCGGCACAGCCCCGCCCCCGGCACAATGCGTCAATGTGGCTCGCGCATTCGGCTCCAATTTGCCATGAAATACGCCTTTTCTTCTCATTCTCCGGGGGGATTATCCACCGCTTACTCCGGTCCTAAGCGCGTTGTGTGCGGAGGCACACCAATTCTGCACGGAGGGAGGGGAGTGGGAGGGGGTGTACCGCTTGATAAACAGCAAGTGTGAATGAATCTTTGATTTCTGCTCTGCAGTTGTGCTCCTCCTTCCCCGGCGTCGGGGGTGCGGAGGGACGGGGCGGGGGTTGCAGAGTGACAAGGTAATCTACGATACATGCTCCCTGTAGACATGATCGATTGGATGATTTTTTTTTTTTGAAATTTTTTTTATCCTTCGTTCAGGTGGTACACGTCTGAGCCAAGTTTGATTCCTCAGAGCACATGTAGTGAACGAAGAGTACCGCAAATTTTGCTATCCTGTAAAAATACTACTGGCAAACAATAAGCATAATTAAATCACGTCTCAACTGTTAACGGGTTGCAGGAAGACATGAGAAATAAGAAGAAAGAGGGAAATATCGCCTGGACCTGAGCGAGTCAATAAACCGCGGGATAATCACTCCACCCACGACAGTGTTGTGCTGGGGCGTTGGGGCGTGGCGTGGCGGACGCGGGCGGACGGCCCCCGTCGGCCGGTAGCCCAGCCCGGTCAGTCGGTTTGAGGCTATTAGCGGCCACTATTGCGCGTAGCGACGGGCATTGTGCAGCATGACCTACTCCCATTGCACACATACCGGCGGTAATCGCATTGCGCATAATGCGAACAGTAGACCACCGACGTGGTTTAAGCCCATCCGCCCCACACCCCCTCTATTCCCACACTGGACCGTACATTCTGAACGCATGGATACACTTGTCCAGTCCAATAATTACATAGAGGCAAAAAGGGAAAACATGAATGAATGAGTAAGTGAATGAACGAATGAATGAGGACCGACACGTTACACTTTTTAATAAAAGAAAAAAGTCCCGCCCTTTTCCTTGGCCCTTTCCTTCCGGACCTACCACCACCCTGCACACTTTTGGATGTTGCGCACTGCTAAATCTACCGTGAAATTAGCGCTGTCAACGCAGCGTTGCGCGCGCGGCTTGTACATACGAGGTGTATATTTTTACTTTCACACGCAGGAAGCCAGGAAACGGGATGGGCGGGAAATTTTATGTATAAAATAAT
>NW_026267320.1:288696-290210 GCF_000697945.3 Frankliniella occidentalis | reverse complement strand
CTCTCTCTCTCTCTCTCTCTCTCTCTCTCTCGCTCGCTCTCGCTCTCTCTCTCTCTCTCTCTCTCTCTCTCTCGCTCGCTCCCTGTGCCCTGCGCCGGGTAATCCGATGAGCGAGAGAGACGGCTGCAGTGGGAAAGGACCGCGAAGGGACTCGTCGGTGACGCGACGCGACCACCGCGACGACAGCGGCGCTCGGCGAGCCACGCACGGTTTAGCGGCTGGAATAATTAATTCTGTAGTCTCGGGCTCGGGCGCGGGGCGGAGGAAGTGTTGGCGCCCACACGCGCACGTGCGAGCTCACGTGGGGCAGATGCGCAACCTGGACTGCTCACTCCCTCGTACACTCCAGGTGCAGGGGGAGCGCGCTAGCGCGCCGGGCCGGCTGCTGGTCACGTGACCGCCGACTGAGTCGTACCCAACTATCATTAAAATTGTTTCCGTTTACCGTCGAACTTTGTCTTCGATTGTCTCCTTTCGCGCCGGCACCGGGAGTGGCATATTGCATGATACTGTACTTGGTGGTATAACGGCGAATGGACGACACACCTCTAAACCTCGGACTTTATTTCGGCTCGCGGTGCGACACGCTTTGGAGGAGCGGGAGCAACAGCGTTGCTGGTGACTTTGATGAGGCTGTCCGGGCGGCCCGAGGGGCGGCCCGAGGGGCGGCCGCACGTGCTGCGCGCGGCGACGCGCCGCCGGCACGTGGCCACAGCGGAGCAACGCGTCGCGCCGCACACACCTCGCCCCGCGCTCTGTGTAGCCTCGCTGCAGGCCCCCTGCACGTTACGTGCTGCACGCCGGTGCTGCTCGGGGGGCCATTTCGCCGCCCCAGTGTGCGTGCTCGTGTGGGAAGTCACCCTCCCCCTCGGCCCGGCCGCCTCCGGCCCTCCCACAGGTAATTAGTCTGTTTTCATTGCCAGCGTGACTTGCGGTGACTCGCTGCTGCTAATGGGACGCACCCCCGCCCCGCCACCGCTTCGCCATTCTTCCCACCACCCCGCCGCCGCCGGAGTCGAGTCGGTCCTCGCTCGATCGCAAGTAATAAAGTTAACTTCCACCGCGCCATAGGGCGACTATCTGAATTGGTGCGTACGAATGAGGCGTTAAAGAGGACGTGAGATTACGTGGAAAGTACCCTGACATTTCCTGCTCTACTTTCTTTGTTTTCTAACCGAGATGCTTTTGTGTATTGCAGGATTATTCTTCTTTTTCTGTTGATGCGTGTGGTGCACCACCTTCTCTCGAGCACCAAGTTTGTTGAGTTGTTGATAAATTCTCTTCTCCGGCCAGATGAGTTTAGTTTCGTGGAGTGCGGGCGGCGTGTCGACACGTCCTTCCCGGTGACAGGACCGTTTTCACGGTCCACTCCTGGTCAAGGCGGTCAAGGCCTGGCCGGTGGTGGGAGCGGCGCCCGGGGCGGGAGGGAGAGTCGCCCGCCGGCCCGAGCAATCCAGGCCGTCGTGATTGCCCGGCACCACCGGCGCCCAGCCCAACCCGCCCCACTCCACCCC
>NW_026267320.1:286351-288621 GCF_000697945.3 Frankliniella occidentalis | reverse complement strand
ACCCCGCCCCATTCCTCCGCCCCGCTCGCTCTGCCACCACGCCCCACCAATGCCACGCCCCTCTCCGGCTAACTCGACTAAACTTATTCAATTCGCTGCGGCCCGAGTGGACTCAACAAACTCATTCACATTCGATTTGGGTGGGATTATATGGTCATCATATACACTACATTTTCTGTTTTGAGTGCATGCGAATGCTCTCTTTGCTACTCTTTTGAAACGACCCCAAAACCGTTCGACTCGAAAGTTTGCCTTCTACTGTAGCTTTCCGGCGAACGTTCGAATGGGAGCAATACTTGCTGCCAATGATGATTGTACAATCGTGTAATGCATCCGTCCCTCTCTTTTACTTGCGACGCAAAAAAAGGCAGTCGGCAGCAGAGGGTGGTCCGCAATGCGTGCAGTGTTTGGACACTTTTTATGCCGAGGCGCCGCGTAGTCGAACACGCGCCACATCGGCGTAAAAAGAAACGGTCGCGGAAGCTCAGCGCTGCTCAGCGCACTCCCCCTTTCAATATGTTCCGATGAGCGTGGATTAAGTGGTTCCTGCCGAAACTAGGTTGTGCATCAGCTGAGGGGAGGCAGGCGTAGAGGCTGCTGAGGCTTGCCGTCTTTGCATCGAGCGGTTTTTTCCTCCCTCAGTGCCGTTCCTTTTGTTCTGATGTTTTTGGTTCGGCGAGGGAGAGGGGTGGAGAAGGGGATGAGATGTCGGGCCAATGAATCACAAAATTATCCATTTTAGTTAGACTTGTTTTGGTATTGCGTCCATCGGGCTGCCTCGCTTACAAAGTTATTTGGACAAGGTTTTCATTTCGCTTGCAATTTCTTCTTTCTTGAATTTCCCGCGTGCTCATCTCATTCCATATCTCTCTTCCCCTCTCTAATCCCGCCCTAACCGTTCCTTCATCCCGCAGTTCTTCATTACACTGTACCTCGGAGCGGGCCGCTCTCCTTTCCTCTCCTTTCTACGTCTCTCTCATTTCGGCGACCCTCCTCCCTCCTCGAGCCCCACTCTCCCCACACAGCCCACCCCCCTCTTCCCACCTTTCCCAGCCATTTCCTCTGGGCCATCCTGACCACCCCCGTGCCAAAAACCACCCCTCACTTCCACCCCCTCTACATATTGCGAGTGTCGCGGCGTTTTCACTCTCCCCACATTTCGGCCGGGAAAATGATGATTTATGATGTGGTGAACAAGAGCCTGCAGCCGCCGGGCGGGCCGGGGCCGGGGCGGCCGGGCGGTGCTCGCTGGTAACCTTTGCCACCCCTGCAGCCGCCCCGCGCGGCCACCCCTCCGGCACGGCTCGCGATCATCACCGTGATACGTGACTGCAAGTGTCGCTGGTCTTGTTCTGCAGTCACGCTCGTTGTCTTTGCCCGGCCCCGCTCCTGGCGGCCGCCAGAGCGCTCCCGGCCCCCGCGCGGCCGCCCTCCGCGGCGAGCGCGATAAAATATGGCGAGGCAGTTTGTTTCCCGTCCATCGAACCGGAGCAATGCGACCCGAATGAAAGGATGGAGCAGCGGCCGGGCCGGGGATAAAATCAAGTGATGTTCCGCCTGAGAAATATGGTCCGGGGCGGCGGCGGGCGCTGCTCGGGGCGGGCCAGCGAAACACACGCCAGCCAGCAGGGGCCGGGCCTCGGGCCGGGCACGGCGGCCAGGGCTGGGCAGTGGCCAGGAAACGCGATAAAGTATGACGAGCGTCAAAATGTGGGGCGCGCCGCCAAGTCCCGCCACGCTCCGCCACGCCGCGGCCGGGCCAGGCCGTGCTGAATCACGGGACACACAACCCCCGCTATCGGCTCCGCGGCACCCCGACTGCCCCGACGGACCCAAGCCCTGACTGATACGACATCGCCGCCTCCTCAACATAGGCATTCTCGTATGAGAAACGCCTCACTCACTGGTATGCCACCATGCTGACCACCCTATGGTCCTAGAGGCCCGTCTCAAGCCCTCACTATGTTGTCCCGAACTTGTCCCAAAACACTCGGCGCCGAGGTTTCAGTGCCGATATCGTATGCGGAGGCCGATATCCACCGACTAATCACGATTCCCACTCTGCCGTTCTTATGGCTCTTGGCTCGCGGGATCGCCCCGCCGCCGCGGCCGCTGAGAGGGAGGGGCGAGGAGGGGATGTAACCGCGCATACAATATTTCACCCCGACAACAAGAAAAAATGTGTCCTTCCGTCGTTTATGGGTCGTGTCTTTGTCATCTGCCTTGCTTCCGTCCCTGCATGACCCATCTACCCTCTCCTCTCCCCCCCC
>NW_026267320.1:280077-286301 GCF_000697945.3 Frankliniella occidentalis | reverse complement strand
GCCGCACCGCGCCGCGTTTAACGCACAAAGAATGACAGCTGCGATTAACCCGGTGGGCTTGGGCGTGATGGTGATAGGGCGCGCATCAAAGCGTCATCCTTCCCAGGTGTCATCAGCTGCAGGACCGCCCCTCCAGCCCCTCTCTGCCCGCGCCGCGCATCGGCACGACACGGCGTACGTAATGGGATCCGGAACCACGCCGACATGAGACGCGAGACTGCGCGCCGAGTTCCGAATCAAACGCCGCGCCTTGAGGAAAAGTCGAAAAGTGAAGCCAGCCCAAGTACATGACTGCGGGTTGCACATACGTGAGCCTTTGTCACCCACGTCGTCGGTGAAACCGATACTCGCCAGGGCGAGCCCAGATGTGTGAAGGTTATCTCCCTCCCATGTCCAAGGGTCCCAGCATCAGCAGCTTCCTGTGCTACGCCCGCCCCGTCCTTTGGTCCTTTTGAAGAGGCACCTCAGGAAGTGGCCGAGCGGTGCCACGCCCACAGACCGCACATATCCAGCAGGTGACCCCGCCCCCCCCCTCCCCCCTCCTCCTCTGTCCCGCAGCGACCCGCGGGCGGAAGACTTGACTGTCAGCCTGGGGGAGGGACAGCCCCGGTGTCGTCTTGCGAGTGACACTCACAGACACGTGTGTGTGAATCAGTGTGTGCGTGTATGTTACGCATGGAAATGTGTGTGCGAAAGCAATACGTCATGTGTCGCTTATGTTTGATGTAATGCTAAACACCCCAAAAAATAGAAAAAATAAAACATATCAGCTTCTAGTAATAAATCTGCTTAGAAAAAATTACTTCTGTTATCTTACATGTTAAAAAAGGCATTGTTCGGTTTTAAAGAAAATATGTCTTTGGTTTGAGTTGAGATGAAATATCTTTTTAAAAATCAACAGACTTATAAAAGTACACTGTATCTGTCATCTTACTAAGTTACCCCAGTGTTTTTGGCACAACATTGTATTGCAATGCAAACACAGTAAAATTTAAGTTATGCCAATAGGTTGTATTGACCACATGAAACTCGTGGTTGTTAGCGTGTTAGCGCTCGGTCCAAAGAGTTGCAAGAAAACGGTTTTTGATGCGGGAAAAAATATCAACACGATCAACACCAACCGGCTGACCAAAACTGAAAATGTATCGTCAAGCCTGATCGGCCTTGCCAAAGCGGTCTGGTGCAGGCTGAATGCGGTGCCGCATTCTGCAAGGGGCGCCGCGAGGCGAGGAGGCGGGCCTTTTGCAATCGGAAGGAAGAGAGAGCGAGAGAGACTGCTCGGGCACGCCCAGGAGGCACGCCCCCGCGGCGGCCTCTTTGAGTCGCCGTTGCGTCAATTGTTAACCTGTGAAGTGTGGAATCAAAACCGTTTGCCACTTCCTTTTGCGCGAATACCGCCGCCACCGCCGCCGCCGCCTTCGTGCCGACCCGCTTACTGCAAATACATAGTGCAGCGCAGCGTTATGGACGGCGGTGTTCCGGTTGACGGTGTGCGTCCGTCCTGCGACGTCCGCGCCCATCCGGCGTCCGGTACGCAGGGCTGTTAACGCTAATTTAACGATTAACGCCGTTTATTAACGCCGTTAACGTTAGTTAACGAGTAGCGTTAGCGCGTTACAGTTACGCCGAAGCATTAACGTTATCGCGCTACGTTACTTTTGAGGTTAGCGGGATAACGCCGTTAACGTTAACGCTTTTCTGCGGGAGGGCGTACAAATAAGCCATTTTGCACGGATATGTCCATGTGATACTATTGAATTTTGTCGCCTTTAGCAAGAACTGTTGTTTACTGCTCGTCCGGGTCGCGCTCTGCAGCTCCCTCAGCTACGATAGTCAGATTAACGATGACGGCGTTATCAGTTAACGTTAACGGGTTAACGGCGTTAATAGTTAAAGTTAACGTTATCGTTAGCGCGTTACGTGTGTCAAAACGTATTAACGATAACGCGTTACGTTAATTTGGTTCGTTATCGCTTTAACGTTAGCGCGCTAACATTTCAAATTAACGTTAACAGCCCTGCCGGTACGTCAGGAGATTCCCGTCCCGTGTTCAAATACTCGCGAACGGAGCACAACTTCTTGTTCCCTGCCCTTCCTTGAAGCGGCGCGAATGATGCACGAACATAAGAAGGACCTCAGCTCAGCGGGTGGTGCAGTTTGCCGAGCACGGCACGCTCTCGCACAGAAAAGAAAAGAGGTCCGTGCGGCTGATGCTCAGTGTTGAGATTTGGAGGAATACACACGCACACTACGCCAGACGGGCTGACCGTCCATTCGTATACAACATCCCAAGAGTCAACACGACGCGAAAATGTCAGTTGGGTCGCTGGGTCGCGCAGTATGCCGCGCGAGTGAGCGGGGCAAGGGGGCTTCGGCAAACAACCTCGCCCGCCCCCGACTTGACTCTGCGAGTGTGCCCGGCGGCGGGTCGTGGGGGCGTGGCGGGGTGCGGCGGGGGAGAGGGACCTGCTTGCCCCCATTGTACCTCGAAGAGATAGTCAAACAGCATCCGACTGCAAAACTACACTGCACTCCGTACGCAGCGGACATACATACTGACCAGGCCAACACGACCAACATAGATTCCCTCGCAGATTCAAAGTATGTACAGCGCAACTCCAGGGCACAAGCTTGTCTACAACGGTTAGTTTGAGCTGCTGATGACAAGTGGTGAGCATACATATCAATTTCAAGCAACGATGGTCGTACTCGCCCACATCTCTCCGTAGCCGCTGCGGTCCTCCTAACCTCTCTCCGCCTCAGCTCCGCCCCATACACGATGTAATGTATGAATGCGCGATTACTGCCACCACTAAACGGCGCGTGACGGTTTCGACGAGCGGAAACGATCAATACGCCGGTCGGGTTGCGCCGTCGCGGAAGTGTGCGCCATTCTGCAGCGCATCGGAGACGAGCGCGAGGAGGGGGCCTCTCTAACCTCATCAGCAGCCTGCCCCTGCCGCCGCCGCTGTCGCCCCGAGTGGAGACTAGTCAGCTGACGCGATGAGATGAGGTAAGTACGTCGTCGTGCCCGTCGTGCAGTCCGTGAACCGGGCGATGTGGTAAAGTTCGACTAACTCAACCTCATTGTGGCGGTGGTCCTGGTGGGAAAACGACACGCAAGTCGCTTAGCTTAGCGCCCAGAGTCCTCGCGACCGGCCGCGACCACAGCAGTTCAACGTAGTGACGGCATTTAGTTCTGAGCTGTGACTGGTCGAGAGAAGCAGACAACCAGGCCTAAACAAATGCCGTTTTGAAGTTCCGGGCCCATCTTCCTGCTCTTCTTCTTTCGGGTGAAGTCCTCCACGACTCTCTGGCCCCTCCCTGCAGCAGAAAGGTTGCCTGCTGGGCTCGGAGCCTCGTGCCCATCTCATCCCCTCAGAGTGGCCGTTTGGCCGTTTGCAGCCCCTGCAGGCGATATTGAAACGGACCCGTGCCATTTACACGCCCTGCGCAAATAAGGCTCGTTTATGTCCGACGAGATGTTGTCCGGCCCGTGTTTGTGCGCGAGCATTGTCTCCGATGTTTGCTTATCTGGGAGCGTGTTCGCTAAACGACGTCTCGCGCGACACGAGATGCAACACATACCTGAACCTGAATCGACCATTGCGTTGTTTCTGCTTTACGAAACGTTTTCAGACGACGGATGTTTCCTTTCAGCAACTATTTTTTTTTAACGTCGTCGTGCCTTAAGTGTTTCAATGTCAGGGTGGTCGCTGACATGAGCTCGTTCGGAGCACGCACGGGTGCGGGCGGGTTTTGTGTTTTCTTATCGTATGTACCCCGCCGTGCTGCCTTATGCCCCCGTTCGAAAAGGCAACCCGTTCGCTCGTCTGCCTGCATGCGGGCTAGTACACGCTTTGACCGGGCACAGCAACCAACCTTGCAGCGGGTCTTGGCTGTGTAAAGTGCTCTCATTGAACGCGAGGAGGTCGACGAGGAGGGTGGTGCGCTCAGAGGGGAGAGCAGGGGGGGGGGGATAGTGCCCTACGCGAGGAAATTGCCGGTCATCAAGGCAAAACGTCTCTATAAACACGATATACCAGCCGAGCGGCGGGCCGCGCCTTGTGGCGCCGTGGACCTGATAGCTCTATCAAACACCCCCTCCCCGCGCCCCCGCCGCGCCTTCGAAACCTTCTGCGCCGTCTTTTTATTTTAATATTCTCCGCACCTCGCGCTAGGAGCTGCGAAACAATACAGCTGTACTGCCTAGCGATATTGCGCAACGTTCTGGTTTTACTTCCATATGTCAAAGTTGTTGCGCTGCCCTTTTCAGTCCATCGCATGACGACGGTTCCCCTATAAGAGCTCTTCTTCAGTTTTACACCCATAGAATGGTTCCATTGAATTAACTGAGATTCTCCCTAGATAAATGGAAATTTAACCTATGGAAAATATTATAGAATTTTTCCGCAACTTTAAGCGATTTTCCAATACCCTATGGCTTCCCTTACATCAATGAAATTTCATTGCGTCAAGAGAAAAATTCTATAATATTTTGTTTCCATTGAATCAACGGAACATCGTTTTAGTCAACTTGAATTTCTCAAACACATCGTGCATGTTTGAAATAGTTAACTTGTTGCGAGTAGAATATTCTTCACACAAGCTCAACAAACTTGAGAAAATGTAGTGATATCAAAGAAAGCACTTTTTTGGGCGCAGTGCTGAGTACAGCGGAAAACGCTCAACCGCTGTGGCACGATTCTCGGAACACATATTTCGCCAGACAGCAGCATGTAGGGGGTGATGCTGTTTCACGAATCCTCCCTCTTCTCGGGGGCGACGCATAAAGTTTGTCCGGCCGCCGTGCGTGACTTTGGCGCTGTTCTGTGTTCCACCTGACGTGACACCGTGAGAGCGGAATAAAACAAGAAAAGTTGTAGGGGGCATTCCAGCTTTCACCGAGTCGTCGTGCCTGTCGGGTGCGCCCCCCGTTTAGAGTTCGCTTCCAGCCCTTGCCTGGAGCAGCAGACGTCACTACCGCCGCTTGTTCCTTGAAAATAGGCCGCACTAAAACAGCCGCCCGTGTTTATGTCCTCCGGAGCAGGACAGGACGGGTGCCGGATGGGTCCCGGGACGGTCCGTCAGCGTCAGGTCTTGTGTTCCTAGAAGAGCAGCAACGTGTGCTGCTGGTGCCGGGCTCCACTTGAGACCCGTATCCCCTTACACGCCACCACCCTGGCGGGGAGCCGCGTCCGGAGTCCCCCACGACTGACTGTCGCCTCCCTCGCACGCAGCACCCTCGTGCCGTGACAGAGTGAGAGGCGGGGGCACGCTGACCGTCACTTCTCGCACGCCTCCCTCTGCTGCCGAACAGCGAGCTGGTTGTTGTAGTAGTCGCCCCGACGTGATGCAGAATGGTTCAGCTTCTGGGGTAAGAATGCATCCGGGTGACGACGGACGACGAGGCGAGGGCGAGGCCGAGCCGAGTGGTGGTGGGCCTGCAGACGTCGTGTCGGCCAAAGTGGGACAAACTCGGTCAGAATGGTTGAGAGGAGAGGAAAAGGGTAGCAGAGCGAGGATGTCGACGTGAAAGCGGGGGAGGGAGCAAGAGCGTGGCGGTGCGGGCGACGGGGAGGGGTGGGGGAGGGGGAGGGGTGCAGGTGAGAGGCACGCGCGGCGCCGCCGTCCTCCCCGTCACGGCCGGCCGCGCACGCTCGCCGGTCGCACGCCCCGGCGCGGGTCATCCCGGCACAGCCATTTATGAAAGTCGGTCACAAACAAAAACAACGAGGACTGCGTCCTCTGCGGGGCGCGGTGGTGCTCGTCAGGGGGTGGCGCCACTCCCGCACCCCGCCACTCGTCCGGTGCTCTGATTCATATGCTTGATGACCACCGATCGTAAAGTATTTAAATGGCAGCCACCGTCAAAGTGCTCTGGAATAAATACTCCAGCGATTCTAGCCATCGAAAATGAAACTACAAAAGGTAACCTTTAACCCTTGAAACTTTCGCGTCTTCCCACAGCTCCCAAAAGAGAAGCTGCGCGCCACGTCGTGTTGTGTTTTGTCTTTTACGCAGTTCCCACACACCTCCGTGTGTGTCGACACATTGCGCCCGTCTTTGCCACCCTCTATTTACCACCCGCAATGTGATGTTTGCCACGCGTGTTGACGCAACGTCATTGCGGTGTGCTCTCTCTCTCGCTCGCTCTCTCTCTCTCTCGCTCCCTCTCTCTCTCTCTCTCTCTCTCTCTCTCTCTCTCTCTCTCTCTCTCTCTC
>NW_026267320.1:273697-275192 GCF_000697945.3 Frankliniella occidentalis | reverse complement strand
CCCCGGCGTGCTCTTAAATCTGGGGCCTCCCTTGTAGAGTACGCGCCTCTTGAAAGGCGTATAATGAGAAATTGCTGTGGCTGGGAGCTGCCCAAGAAGAGGTTTCCGCGGGCCTCCGCGCTTTCTTCATTTTGGCAAAGGTCGGTTGAGTTACAATAATGAATACATAGTGCAATTGTCCGTAATGGCGCAGAAGGGCTTAGTTTCTTTGGTATTATTTCAGCAATGAGAACACTTTCGCAAAACAGCCCTAAAACTTCGTGCAAATACTAAGAGCGCTTAATAACCCTGGAGACTGCGCGCCCGCACGCGACGCGACGCGCCAATGCGGCGCTATGAACTGTTTGCCGCTATGATGAATGTGAGCCTCACAGTGAGGTGCGGCTGTGCGCGCCGCGCACGAGATGTTGCCGCGAAGGAGACAATGGCTGCTCGGAGGCTGGGGCTGGTGCGGAATTAATGAGAAAACTTGGTGTGCTGTGCGGGTTTGTGCGGCTGGTGTGCGGCCACGAGCAAACGGGTTTCATTATGATATACTTTCCAATAAACGCGCCGGCGGCGCCAGGCAGAGATGAGCCCCCCAAACAACAACACCAGCGGGCCCACCATTCATTACGGTACTTTTTGACGTCCGCATCACGCGGGCATCACCGCCCCGCACCGCGCAAGGTTTTCGTTTTACACGGGCTTTATACTTACCATCGCCGGGATTATGACGTCCTCCCGAAATGTGTGCTGGGTTATTTTTTTATTTGGGGGCACAGAGGGAGAGAGAGAGAGACGGGGAATAGCGCACATTAAAGCTTCATATTGAGCATCGTAGGAAAAACTGCTGTAAGCCAGTCGCATACTTATACTAGTTTTTATTTTTATTGACAAAGTTGTACGTACCGATCGAGATAGTAAAGCCATGCAATGAAATGTTTGAGCAGAACCACCTTTGTTTCACCCTGTACTGAATTTATTGGGTTCAAGGTTTAACGGCTATTGCACAAACTTATCACTACCAACACCCCCTCCTGCTGGACCTTACCTCAGCATCCTCTTATCATTTTTTTCTCCTCCCCTCTCTCTCTCCCCTCTCCTTATCTTTCTCTGCCCACCTATTACCACCGTTCCACCACCCTCCTCCTCCTCATAGTGAGACCGATGGTCTGGAGGCGGCGGGGAGGGCGTTGGTTCCGGAGCGGGGCGCTGGCAGGGAGCGAACAAGGCGCAATCTATTTCTCTGTGGGTGGTGGGGCCGGCAGCAGTCAGGTGATCGCAACTGAAGTACACACACAACCATACGGAGCACTTTAAAGTTTTGCGAGTTTCCTTAACTCTTTTTTTTTTCTTTTTCAGCAGTAGCGATACATGGGGGGAAGATGACCGTCTGGACGATGCTGCCTCCGCTGCGCCCAGCCGTTACTTTGATGGTGGAAGTTGTCGTGTTGTTGTGCCGGCGGCGCTCCGGGGCGCTGGAGATGTAGAAAGGGCGAAAGGCGGGGCGGGG
>NW_026267320.1:261711-273637 GCF_000697945.3 Frankliniella occidentalis | reverse complement strand
GGGGTGTGGCGGGGGACCTGGTTGGCTCGGCCACAATAGCGCGCTCCGGAAGCAGGGCGCGGCAGGGGCGGCCCAAGAGGGGCGAAAGGAGAGGACTCATCACGCGCTGCGGATTCGTGTCCGCACAAAGTTGTTGTATTTTTTGATTGTTTGTTTTGTTTAAATTACATTGTCTGGGTGTAATGATGATAAAACCTTCCACTCACGCCCGTTTGAAAATCGCATAGAGAGAGACGAAGTGAACCCGGCTCACCACCGTGGTGTTGGCCGGCCCGTGGTGATCGCGAGGGTCGAATGCAGAGTCATACCGCCGTCGATCCATCATCAGTTACTTGTGATGGCTTCATTGAGAGCAGGCAGCCTGCAGGGCAGAGAGAGGGGCAGGGGGGTGGTGAGTGTGTCCAGCGGCGGCAACGCGTGCCCGGCCGGAGGCGCCCGGAGGAGCAGGCCAGCCGGAGCGTGCCGCACCCGGAAACAAATCAGGGAACACAAAAAAACACACGGTCCACTGGAGGGGCCGAGGAGCAGCCGCTGGAGAAAAGTAGAGCGCCGGCCACTCGGTGGTGTCCGCTTCCCTACAGAGACAGACAGTCAGACAAGACAGACAAGACAGACAGACAGACAGACAGACAGACAGAGCGGGAGAAAGGGAGGGAGATAAGGGGGTGCATGATGCGCGACGTGCTCCTCCCAGCGCCTGCGGTGGTAGGCAATAGGAGGCCCGTGGCGCAGCCGTGCGCGCGCGCTGCCTACCTCGCAGGCTGAGTGCGTGGCCGCCGCCGGCTGAGCTGGGTGCGCGCGCAGGGGGGCCCGCTCGGTCGATGAGCTCTGGGGCGTAGCGGCGCGGAGCGGCGGGGAAGGGGGGGGGCGTTCCGTCGGGCGTTCCGCGGGGCGTTCCCTAGTGGCTGTAAGTGAGCGAGCGGGAGGAAAGTAGATGCGGAAGCCCCGTCACTCAGCCGGCGGGGCCCCGGCGCAGCTCCGGCGCGGCTCCGGGCGGCCCCGGCAGTAGGGGGCGGCAGCTATTTTCTTGCTCCTTTAACTCCTCTTTCTTCTGCGTCCCTCCCATCCTTGCTCTGTGCGCCCGTCCCGCCGAATCCCCCTCGCCCGCCCCTGCTCACAGCAAACTCCGTGAAACTTTTGCTCTTACTCGCGAGCAGCGTCATCGTTTGTTACGAGAGGTCGCCGACATTTATCCGCCGCCCGGGGATATAATCGTGATTATAATAATGTTGGAGTACATTTTGGATTCACTCTTTTTTCTATACGCGTGATGGCGTATCTCCAGACAAAACAAACTTGTCCGCTAAGTTGAGGTTGGGGGGTGTAATTTTTCTTATGGAGCTACTTTTTCCGACAGCCACCGGGTCATTAGTCAGAGTTGAACCTTTCAGGTGCGGTACGACGACGCTTTTGGATTACTTTTTCTCATAGGAACGGAGTGAAAAGAACGCAATCTCATTCATGATGCAGTGCAGGCCACCTTTTAACCTCTCTCCGTGGATATGAAACTGTCATTCATCTCTCATGCAGAATAAGGAGACTTGGAGAACAAACGAGTTTCTTGCGCTGCCGATGCCGAGCCAGTCTGCCTCCCGATGCAAATGCATGTCGCGCGAACCGCAGCCATCATAGCCGAGCTTCCACCAAAAGCGGGCGGCGCTGGAAGCTGGAAGATTATCTCCGCACCATTGCTTAACGGATTTGAATTTTATGGTCGCGTAGGCGTCATGCGACCTGTCATATTATTGCCCAACAGAGAGTGGGACAAAGCCAAGATGCCGATTTCTTCATTTTTGGTGTTCTAGAAAACCAATGCTATTCTTGTGTGATGTGTAGTCGCCTCTTTTTTATACCGCTGCTGGTGCTTTTTTTTTTTGTACTAGGGTAGGGGGGTCGGGGGCACCAATCTTTTGCTTGCCATTGGCACAAACGTCCCGAAAATGTTACATGTTGTAATTGATGAACGCGTAGTCTCCTACATACAAGCGAGTGTGTGTGTGTGGCTGTGTGGCTGGGGGGGGGGGGTCGCAAACGTCGCGCTCCCTAGTTTGGCGTGTAATAGGTGCGTATAAAACCAACAAAGGGAAGGTGTCTGGAGGGCGGACCCTCGCCTCGCTCTCGCTTCTCTTGCCGAGGGGTGGAGTAAACTCTCCTGCAGTACACAGTAGTGGGGAGCACTAGCCAGCATGGCGTACTGCTGGTGACGTTGTATAGAATGTATCCGTCCTATATTGTTCCCGTCGAAAATGATCTTTCCTGCGGTAATGTAACGGGCTGCCACCAAACGCCGGTGTTTTACTGTACTGCGTGGGCGTGTGCTCGCTAAAAGTTGTGTATTGATTTTTCGATTAGTGGTCACGCCTCTCTCCATGCGGCCTGTCCTACTCGCCCGTTCTGTTATAGATTCGGCGCTGGCAGTCGCAACGGCTCTACTAATGTTTCGTATTTTCAAGTTATGAGTGAGCGGTATGTAAAACAACCTGGACAAAGATGTAACTTGATATTAATTTTATTCGATCTCGAATCATAGCGGTAGTTCAAGTTGACTTGGTTTGATTCGTTCACAACACATCTTTTATAATCTTTAAGATATACCTACTCCTTTATAATTTTCTATGCTCTATGTACAAATTTATGACTGACCAGGGCAAAAGAGATGCTTATATATACTTTTATAATACGTAATTTCATATCACACTCCGTTTCAAATTTTCTGTACATATTTATAGGGATTTAGATATCTTTACAATTTGTACAGGGGGAAATGCGTATGCGAGTCTGGAATGCAATGATTTGTTTGACATAAGTACACTTATCTCGGGAAATTCCCAAAAAGCTTGTTTCTTTTGAAATGTATCTGCACAAGAGCATGCATCAGACTCGTATAAGAATTTATAACAGAATTTGCCTAGGGCCTAGTATGTAATATCATACAAATGGGAATATACAGCATGAATAAATTCTTTGGTAACGATGCAAAATATAGCTTTGCGTGTATTCTATAGGAACACAATGGAAAATAGTATTACTATCTCAAAAACTCAGGGAGTATCGACGTACAACAAACCTGACGAATAAAAAGAGACCTAACACCCAGAGATCAGTTTGTTCATCACTTAGCCCTAGCAGGCGCACTGCATCACAAAATGACCCACTTTCGCAGCGGGCCTTGAAACCACCACGCGATTCAGAAGCGATCGAACATGACATCAAAAAACGACAATAACAACACATAGTACCAGTATTACAACTATCACTCTTATCAATATAATCTCTATCATTACCACATACTACTACAACAAAACTATACGTGAAACAAGAAGGCAAAAATTTATTTTAAACTAGCCCCTTTCCATCGTAGTTTGGAACACAATGATTGAGGAAGAGGAAGGGGGAGGCGTACCGCGGTCAGCCCAACATCGAAAACGCCCGCAACTTTACCAACACCTGGGCTTCAAGTTCCGCCGAAACCCCTAAAACATGGTTACAATAAAAACCTCGAGCGCAACAGGTTGAAGATCTCCAGCTCTTCGTAAAATTGCCACGACGTTTCCGCACGGTGCCGATAAGGAGCGCCGCGAGCGACTCGTCTCTCTTCTTTTTTTGTACAGGATAGAGTATCACAGATGGGGGAGAGGTGGGCGTCCGGTCCGGGGCGCGGCCTGGCGCTGCGCACACTACCAGGCCCAGCCTCTCGTCTGGTGGGACAGCACCAGGTGGTGGCTGGGCGGCGGCCCCGCGTGCGCGGGGTGCGGGTAGGGCGGCAGGTGCATGTGGTCGCCGGGGCTCTTGCCGCCGCAGGGCTTGCCGTCGCGCACGAGCACGGGCACGGCCACGCGCCGGGGGCTGGGCAGCGACGTCATGGACGAGTGCTGGTCGTGGATGCCCTTCTCCTGCTGCGCGCGCTTGGTCTTGTACCGGTGGTTCTGGAACCAGATCTTGACCTGCGTGGGCGTGAGGTGGATGAGGGAGGCGAGGTGCTCGCGCTCGGGCGCCGACAGGTAGCGCTGCTGCCGGAAGCGCCTCTCGAGCTCGAAGGTCTGCGACTTGCTAAAGAGCACCCGCCTCTTCCTCTTCTTATGCACGCCGCCGGGGTGGCCGCCGGAGCCGCCGCCCGGGCCGCCCTGGCCGCCCTCGGACTCGCCGAAGGCCGTCTCTCCCGCCTCCATGTCATCGTCGTCGATCATCTCGTCGTCGTCGTGGTCCTGGTCCGAGTTGTCATCCCGGTCCCGGGGGTCGCGGCCCCGGTCGCCGCTCTGGTCGTGGGCCGCCGTCGCGTCGCCGTTCGCGGCCGCTTCGTGCTTCACCCGGGTGGAGTCAGCGGCGTGCTGCGAGGACGTCGTCGAGTCCATGGACAGCTCGGTGCCCGCCGTCTCCAGGCTGGCGCTGTGGTGCGACGTGCTGTCCGGGGAGACTTGCTGAGGTCCCTGGGGCGGGAGCATTCCTGGAAAACACAGAGAAGAGAGTTTCGGTCAGGAACCTGTTTTGATTTTCCACACTGCCAGCAGTTTCCCCCTCCTCCCTCATCGCGCCGCTGTATCGGTTACAGCTGTGCGCTGTGCGTTCGCGAGGGTGCTGCCGCCCCGCTGCCTCGCACTCCCTCGCACTCGCTGCGCGCTGCGCGGGGGAGACAGAGACAGACGCATTATCGGGACGCGGTCGGGGGTGACAACAAAAACACTCGGCTTTCCATTCAAAAGCCTGAATGGCATTAAGCTGCATTACACTGCAATGGACACCTCTTTCCCATCCGCGGAGTGGGCGGAGCCAAATCACCCCGTCGCGTTCGCGTCGCGACGGGACAAAGGACGGCCAGGAAATTTCCCGCGGCATTACGTTAAAATTTCCCTCAATCTCCGCTACTAAATAGAGAATCGTTTCCAGGAGTGGTGTTGACTGCCAACCTTCTCGAAAGTTGTAGCAGTCGCAACACTGGCCGTGCAGCCCCCACTATCTCTCTCGCACTCGTGCAACCCTGCGCAACCCCATCGCCCGGCACGGTTACGCCTCAGGGACAGTCACGCCGTCACGGGCCGGCGGGGCTCGGCCTCGGGCAGGATGAGAAACTAAGTGGCCCAGGAGGACCACTACAGCACAGCGCGCTGCAGTGTAGTCGCCTCCCCTTCCCTCCCCGACGAAACTTCATTTAAAACGTTACACTGCGCGCCGCGGCGGCCCCTTGCGCTCCTCGCGCTCCCCTAACCTCAAAATCAGAAGCGATTTGTCAACACGAGGTTAAGCTCACTCCCCTATCAGCGTGCAACATCGCCACCGCCACCGCCACCCTCCCCCTACTCCTCCCCGCCAACCGACCGAGCGCCCAGCATCTGCACCCCCCTCCCCACGGGACGGGTTGTTGTGTGGGTATTTGCGCGCGTCTATCACGCCTGGTAATGTATCTATTGTGCATGTGTGTGTGTGTGTGTGTGTGTGTGTGTGTGCGCGCGCGGGGGGAGGGGAGATGCGGCCCGCTCATTGGCCGGCGACCTCCGCGCGGCGAATCGGGAGATCCAGCTGCCACATCTGCCGCGGAGCGACTCGCACCGGAGGCGGGGAGGGGGGCAAGTAGCATGAAGCAGCAGCAGCAGCACTACACTGCCAAGAACACGTCGCATGACTGCGGTTTTCGTAATCCGCCTCGAGTACATCACAAGCCCACCCGTCCCCCCCGACCGCTACCCCCGCGAACGTGTACATATGTCAGGTGGAGGAAGCAGCGATCGGGCCGTTCGCCGTCAGAGTTGGCGTTGGGGTTGGCGTTCTCCAGCCGGTACCGCTCATGACATGTTTCCGTGACTCGTATGCAACCCCCGATGCGCCCGCGCTGGACGGACACGGACACCCGGCGGCGGCGGTAGCGTGAGCAGCGTGCCCGAGGGCGACGCCGAGAGCTCCGCGAGGGCTGTCGATCGCGTACAAGTCATCTGACGGGCTCGGGCCAATCGGACGGGACAGGGGCGCGTGTCGTGCAGGAGAGACAGAGACAGAGCGAGTTCTGTCCGTCGAAGGGGTTTGTTTCGGTCGGGAGGCCATTGCCCCGCGGGCCCCGCCGCAGTGACTCGAGTCGTCGCCGTCCTACCCCACAGCAGGAGCCCCGGCCCGCACGCCGCGTCAAACTACTATTTCACAACTTTTATCTCTTCCCGCTTCCAGCGCGCGCGCGCGCCTCGTTTTATATTTTGACGTGATGAAAGCCAAAGCGGGACGCGGCAAGCAGCAGCATAGCAGCATTTTGCGGCTATTTATAATGAAATCCGTCGCGGCCGCCCCGCCCCGCCCCGCCCGGAACCTAGTGTCACGATCTGACGCGACATGAAAGCGGGCGCACAACGGGCGCAGCGGCGAGAGAATGGGATGGGATGGGATGGGGCTCCGCCTGCTCCGCGCGCCCTCTGTGGTCCGGCCGTACCGCCACAATGCGATGTGCTGCGGCCGCTAAGCGGTCCGCTAAGCGGTCGCGTGGACCTGGTGGACCGGCGGCCCATGCAGCCCCGGTAGCGCAGCGGCGGTGGTGGTGTTTATAAACGCATTCAAAGCCTATCGGAGGCTCATCTTTGTGAGATAAGAAGAATGCCCCGCCCCAGGCATGGCGCGGGCCGGGCCCCGTGAGCCGGCCACCCTTTGTTGAACTGTTTGTAACGCCCCGGCGGGCCCGGCGGCCCGGGCCAAGATGGCGCTGCGGCCGGCGGCGGCGCCCCCACCTCCCTGCCCCGAGGAATAAAGTGGATGACGAATCGACGGGGGGGGTTTGCCGTCGGACAGGCCACGTCAAATTGTTGATGCGCTGTTTCGAACGCATGTTGAGCGCGCAAAAGAAGGCGGCGGCGGCGGCAGGCTCCGTGTTTTGGGTGCGTGCGAGTAGAGAGCTCTCAGGCCCACGAGCGCACGCACCGCTCGGTGCACCACCGCACGACCCGATTTGTCACGTGCTTTACCTCGTCCGCATAGAGAGAAAATAAAATCGATCTCTCTGTAGCGAGGCGTGCGCGGTGTGGAGCGCTGTCGACCGTTACGCCGGTTACACCCTATGCTATTATTTAGGCCCAGCGGAAAAAAAGCGTTTCAGAAGGTAATTAGTGTCGGCGATAAAGGACGGCAGAGTGGTGTGGCGGCTCACTATGCGGAAAACTGCCCGGAAAATGCTCCCACCCCCTGAGGCAGCGGGACATCATTAAGCTCTCTCGAACTTTAAAGTAAATATTATTTTCTTGTTTACTCCGTCGCGCTCATGTTGTTTTTGTTTCGTTTTTTGACACGAGAGCTCATCGTTCCATCATGGAAGACGGCCCGCGGGTGCAGGGAGGCGAATGTCAACTGTCATCTTTTATTTGACGCCGGGTGACGCGTCACACTCACCCTACATACAACCCTCAGCTCGTCGCCATAGAAACAAAGTCCCCCCCCTCTTTCCCCCTCTCTTTCTTCTCTTCCCTGCAGCCGCTTGTATGTTATTCGACGTGATATGTCAAGCCAGATTTTAATGTATGTTTTTTTCAACGCCCTCCCCCTACCCTTTCCACCAACGATATGCGTTAAGGTGACGATTAATAAAACCCGAGGCGACTCGTTAGAGTGCGGCGGAGTGCGGCCCTGAGTGACGCTGTCGAGGTGCGGCAGTTCAGCCAACCTCTGCCCACCGCCATAATTTCAGTTGGCAGCCCTGCCACATTATCCACGCCGGAAAAACGAAATTGTGTCATCTCATGCCTGAGGGGCGGGGGGGGGGGGGGGGTAAGAGGACACCAACAGACACAACTTTGTAGGCAATGCCGGCCTGTGCACTTAAATATATTTTTCTTCCTCTTTTTTGACGTTGCTAAAGTTGAGGGCTTTTCATTCTTTCCGACTTTCCGACTCGGATGCCGGAGCACTGCGCAGGTTTATACAAGCAGCCGAGGTCCGGTCCACGTGCGAGAAAAATCGAAGGGAGAGAGAGAGTGAGAGCGAGAGCAGCACGGCCGAAAGAGGAGAAAGAGAGAAAGAAGAAGACAGTTTCCTAACGCGGACCAGGGTGCACCAGCAGGGTGCCGGCCAAAATGGGAAGCTGCGTGAGCATCCTTTTGTCCGCTCTTCCGGTGTCGTGGACGATCCCCGGCCCACCACGCCCCGACGTGGCGGAGGGCGGAGGGCCCGGTGACACCACCGGCTCTGCCCGCAGCCGCATCGGAAGTCAGCAGGAGGACTTGTGATAACTAATCCCCACGGCTACGGCCGTACGGATTACCATCGCTCCCTGTCTCTCTATCCCTCCGCCCCTCCGCGCAGAGGGTCGGGGAAGTCGCCAGGAGAGCAAGAGCGACAAACCGGCTGTTTCAACTGCTGCGAGGAGGACCTTTCCTGACTACTACAACTCGTGCTTGTTTCCTTTTTCCACGATTTTTATTTGAAAAATAACGCTGTTTAACCAGGCGGCCCTGGTCCAGCCAGCACACAATGGCCGCGTGGACACAGACCGGCAGCCGACCCCGCCCAACGCAAAGAGAGGGGCGTTTTAACGCCTGACCAAATGTTTGGGCGCAGACCTGCGGCTGCCTGTGGCTGCCTGTCTGACTGGTCGCTCAGGCCAACGCAGCCTGCCCCGCACCCAAAAAAGGAGTTCTCGAATCAAGTGCGCGGGGCCTGAGCCAAGTCCACGGGCTAGATCCTAACCAGCCCAAGGACTTCTCTCAAGCCCCGCGCACTTGATTCAAGAACCGCGTTTTTTGGGGTGCGTCTGTCCGGCGCGACCTGTACGTACAACCAACTCGGGTCACTGCGGATGGGTGTCCCGGAGAGTTTGCACCACGGCGGCGAGGCGCCCGGGCGCGCCCCAGCCCAGCACGCGGCCGCGCGTGTGCGTAGCGGCGGGACACCCATTACAGGCTGGATATTGGTCCGCGGGGATCGGCGCGGCGCGTGGGAGAGAGCGAGATGGCTAATTCAATTCAAACGACACGACATATCCGTGTCGTGTGCTTAAGGCCGGCCGCGCCGCGTCGATAGAGACGTTAATTGAATCCCCGCTAAGCCCTGCTGAGGGAGGAGGAGGGTGCCGGCGAGGCTTAGGGAGCGAGCGAGCGAGCGAGAGGGAGGGACGGCGCTAACGATCTGTCTCTCTCTCGTTGTCCCTCCCTCCCCCTCCCTCCCCCGCCGCCGGGGCCGGGGCCAGACGCCGTGGTGAGTTTATCGCTTCATTACTGGCGTGTCCCAGCACAATCATTTGTTTCGCAGTTTTACGGCGACGATCAGAGATTTCGGCCGGAGGAGGGTGAGGCCAATATCCACCCCCGGCCGCCCCTGTCCGGGCCTCCCCCCTCGGGAGTGATGGAGTAGCCGCGAGCGCGGCGCGCGCTTTTGTCTCTCGACAATATTTGCTGTCGCCTCATGGGCTTAAGTCGCCGCCCCCGGGGCGAGGCTCGGCGGGCGGAAGGGGTGGCCGGAGGGTGCGGAGGCCACGCCCCGACGATAACGGCCGCCCGGGCCACCACCGCGACATGATCGAATTGACTCCCCAGCAGTGTTTCTCGCACAGTCGTCGCGCAACCGAAAGCAGTGCGGCGGCTTACTCGGAATGCCGCGCTCAATTTCACCGCGAGGAGGAGGAGAGTGGGCGACGAGGTTCAACAGGGTGAGCTAGGCCTACATGGCGCGCAGTCGTGAGGTACTGACCTGGATCGGACGCGGGCGATGGCTGGTCCCGGTTGTCGTGGCTCCAGGGCCGCGGGGGAGCGCCGCCGTGCAGGGAGGTGAGGGGCCCCAGGTGGCCGAGGTGGCCGCCGAGGCCGCCGCCGAGGTGGTCGCCGGGCGCCCCGGACAGGGGGTGGCCCAGCAAGGCCGGGTGGCTGTAGAGGTTCACCAGGTCCTGGGGGGTGCTGCCCAGCAGCAGGGGGAGGCCTGGGCGAGGGAAAAGCAAACAACAAGTTTAGCAACATATTTTCTCTCATAACTTGCGCAGTTTATCTTGCCCTCTACTTTTTCACTTGTATGAATCTTACCGTTGGATAGAGGGTGTTGGGTGGGGTGGTCGCCGTCTGCGCCCTTGGCCTCGTTCAGCTCCAGGATGTCGCTGATGTGGAAGCCTCCCCGGCTTTGCCCCGGCATCTTGATCGTGTCCAGCAGCCTGGAACCGAAAAGAGAACAGGGTTAGAAACATTGCCGGCTAGCAACGCACTTTCTGCAGCTGGGAGCTTGCAACAAACGGCGGCATGTGAAACGCAGAGGATGTAAAGAGGCAGCCTACACTGTAACCCTTACAGCCCACCAAGAACAGTTTGCTCGGGTGCGGCGGGAGCGCTCACCTGCTGGTCAGCTGGAGGGTCAGGGGGGTGATGGCATCGTATTTGGGGAAAAACGGGAACCCAAAGTAGAACATATTGGCGGTTACGAGTATTCACAGTCCTTATCACAAGATCACACACACACACGAACACGCCCAACACACTACTCGCACACTGCACTTCGCATGACACACGCGAACAAGTACTTCTCGGTGGGAAGCGCGATGCGAGCGCGAGCGATAGCGACCTTCCTCAAGGAGTGGCAACTCCAAACTGAAGTGGTGCTGGTGCTGGTGGTGCTTGTGCTTGCTGCTCTGCTGCAGCGGGGCGGGCGGGGGCGGCCGGCCGGCCAGCCCGAGCAGCCCGCCGATGCACCGGCTCCGCTCCGCTCGGCTCCGGGAGGCCCGGCTGTGCGGGGGTGGAGGTGGTGGGAGTAGGCCACGAGCGGGGGTGGGGTGGGGACGACAGCAGCGGCCGAGCATAGGATTTTTACGAGGGGAGCGATAGTTTTCCCATGCAAACTGGTTGCTTCGGGCGAATCCTGGCGAAAAGTTGTCCTGACGGTCAATAATTATTAGTAGTCCAGGTCTAGGAACTACTCGTGACAACGACAGTTGTGATAGTACCGTTTATCGTATTTAGTTTTTGTCAGCCGTTCTTCCTCCCAAAACTAACAAAACTCTATTATTCCCGATAACACCATTTTACTGAAGTCTTTCGGTCTTAAAATAATCTTAATGCAGGGTGCGACCACCGGAATACTGTACTACATCCAGGCGTGCGGACGGGTTGCATACTCACCCGGGGCCTAGATACCTACTTTTACCATGGTGCCTTATGGCGAGTGAGTGTGCAACGCGTCTGCATACCTGGATGCAGTAGTACGCAGAAGATTGGGGGATGGGAGACTTCGCCTTATGGTAGGAGCAGCCTTGGGGACTGTCTAAAAATCCAGCTTAGAACACCCACCCACCCTGCACAGGTGTACAGTGAAATTCAGCTCACTAAAAGTTGTTTTCCACAAAGTCTCTTGGAATGCCGCTTTGGGTTATTGGTTACGACAGCAGCACCCCCACCCCCTAAAAAAGTGCGAAAAATTAGGAGTTGTATATCCACAACAAGTTTATGATTTTGGCGTTTACCTGCCTCCGCCGCGCCGGTTGGCCTCTGATCCGAGGTGAGGCGGGGGCGGCGGGGGAGGGGGAGAAGGAGCCTCGCCGCTAAGCAGCCCGAGCGGCTCCACGCTGTCTGGGGCTCCGGGCCAGGATGACATACAGCGGGCCGGGGCGGCGGGCTGCGCCCGAGTGGGCCCCCGGGTCCAGCATGGTGCCCGTCGGAGGACACCCACTGCCTCGGACGCCTCCCCGGCACCGGAGGCCAGGGCGGCTACAGAGAAGAAGCCAGCTTCATGGAACTCGTTGCAGCGCCACAATACCTCGGTACCGTTCTGTGGCAGAGCCATGGCGCGGCCTAAAGTGGAGCTGGCCGCCGGGTACGTGTTGGGGAGGCGGAGGGTGCTCTAGTGGTCGGCGGCCTCCTTTGGGCGCGCTCTTCAGCGCACCACCTGTGCTCGGATGAGCCGTGGTGGCCGAGACGCCCCCGGCCGCGGAGGTGAGGCACGTGATGGCACAAAGCGACCAGCGGATTTGGCACCGGCACCCCCGCCCCCC
>NW_026267320.1:258805-260011 GCF_000697945.3 Frankliniella occidentalis | reverse complement strand
CCCGCCCTCGCCGCCGCCGCCCATCGCATTTCAATAAACCACCTTCACATCACTTTTCTGCACAAGGAAAATTAGTTTATCATTTGTTGACAACCAAACTCGCTCCGTCCCACTTTATTTTCGGCGGCATCCGCGTGAATTTCACGGGAAGCCGCGCCTGTCCAACACGCGGGCGTCCGCTTATCTTATTTTTATTACCGTCGAGACACTGTGGGGCTTAATTTCGCCGCGATAAAACCGAGTCGGATTAACAACTCACCGCGACGGTTCGCGACGCTTCGAGTTGGCCCGGGGCTTCCGCACAAACCGGGACCCACAAAGCCGGTGATAAGGAGAGTTAGAGCCACCCAAACTGACGCAAACTTATTGTAGGTATTGAAAGTGGTGTTAGTCATACCCGGGTAGCGCGGAGCGCAGGGCGGGCCCGCACCAGGCGGGCAGCAGCGCAGGGTACCAGGGCGGCACCAGCCCGGGCAGCCCCGGGTACAGCGCGAGCAGGGAGGGCGGCAGCCCGGAGGCCAGCCCCGACGCCAGCCCCGACGCTAGTCCGGAGGGGAGGCCGCCGCCGAGGCCGCCGCCCCGCGGCATGTGCCGGGGCTTTGCGCTGGTCTCGGACATCCTGTGGCGTCCGGACGACGTCCTGGTGGAGTGCTTGTCCAGCTTCAGGCTGGCGGCGCACTCACTCACTGACACAAAACTCGTTCACGAGCCGCGGCTCTCTCTCACTCTCTGTTTCACACAGAACACACTGGGGTCACACCGCTGTTGATGATGCACTACAACACACACGCGTCTTCATCCTGGCGGCGTCATCGCCGTGGTGCCGAGTCCCGGTGACGACACGCGGTCCGCATATCCAGGGCGGGAGGGCGGCTAGGGTCGGAGCGTCGCGTTGCGCGGCGTCGCGGCGCGGTCGGGTGCGCGTCTGTGCTCCTGGGCCCGCCCCGCCTGCGGCCGCCAGCGCGCTCTCGAACGCTACTCCAGGACACACCCTCCTTCCCTCCCCTCCTCTTCTCCTCCTCCTCCCGCGCCGTGCCGCGCCCCCTCGAAACACTCTCCAACACCTCCTCTCGACGGCCCCCTCTTCTATCTCTTTACCTTTCTCATTCACTAGTCTCTCTCGTTCTCTCTCTCTCTCTCTCTTCCCCTTCGCGACAAGCTGTTGTGCTCAGCGCGCTCGCTGGCCTGTTCCAACCCCCGCGCGCC
>NW_026267320.1:257259-258299 GCF_000697945.3 Frankliniella occidentalis | reverse complement strand
GGCGCGGGGGCGGCGCGGGGGCGGCGCGGCCCCTCGAGGGCGAGGAGAGGTGCTAAAGCGGCCGGGAGAGGAGGTCCCTGAGGAGAAGGGAGAGGCCGTCGCCAAGGCGTCGGTAAGCGGCGTCCCTTCCGGCGTCCCTGCTTGTCTCTTTCCCTAGCCTCTCTCTCTTACTCTCCATTTGCTCTCATTTTCTCTCTCGGTGTAAAAGAGAACCCCTTTTAGGCTCAGGGAGCCGTGACGGAGTTAATTGAGATGAGAAAGCAGTGGTGGCGGAGGCTTCCTCGCAGTCCTTCGGGGTCGTGCGGGGATGCAGTGCGGACGAACCGTGGGCAAGTACTGTACTTAGTAATAGATCCGGACCGTCTGAGAACGCTTCTCCCCATTCCCCTTCCTCCGCCCACCCCACCTGGTTGTCAAAGACCTCAAAGATCCGCAAAATCTATATTGATTTTCCGTCTGGCGGACGGCCGTGCAGAGTGCGCCATTAAGAGGCCCCATCAAGCGCGCTTTATGGTGGGCTAGTGAGTGAGAGAGAGAGGGGGGCCTCCTGGAGAGGGGGAAGGGGGAGTAGTTTAGGGTGGCGGCGGGGCGCGGGCCAGAAAGGATTGAGGGCGCCCGAAAGTGGTGGGGGCGCGCGGCGGTCTGAGCACCCCTAGCTGTGTGGGAGCTGCTACTCGGGGGGAGAGAAATGTCTGGCAGTCCCATGGATGTGGGTCACCCCCCTCCCCCTCTCCACCCACATGGTTGGGCCCCACCGCCGCGCTATTGTGACACGGGCGCTGACGGGGCAAGCGCCTCCCATCCCGATGGAAGGGGCAGATGGCCATGGCCAGCGACAGGCTTCCCGCTGTCGCCGATGTGAACACGCGCAGGGAAACAAAAGGCCCGTTTATTATTTGCAGAACGGACTTTGGCCTCCTCCAGACGCTGCTCCTGAACAAATACGAAATGTATTCCGACGAGGATGCGAGAGAGGCTCTGCTGTGTCGCTCCGATCACCCCTAGGCTTCGCGTTGTCATCGCGCTGAGTGTGTGTGTGT
>NW_026267320.1:248528-253134 GCF_000697945.3 Frankliniella occidentalis | reverse complement strand
GCCAGTCGGCGACTCGCGGGGCGCTTTGACGGAAAACGGATGAAAGACTCCTGCACACGCGGGGCAGGGCGAGGCGGGCGGGGGGCGGAGAGAGGGTACTTCCCTACGGCCTGGCCAGGCGGCCGGCGGCCAGGGGTAGCGGAGTGTGGCGGGGCGTGGCGGCGGCAGGACCGGGCAGGGCCGGGGCGGCCCCCGCGCCCATTCAAAGGCGATGGTTCGGAGTTAACGCACGATAGTGACGCATCATACGCGGTGCCTTGGCGGCCGCCGCGCCGCCGCCGCCAGGGCCGCACCCCCGTAACTCGGCCCCCGAGCGCGCCGAGATGCGGGGCTACCTTGCCTTTTCGACTCGTGCCGCCGTCTCCCACACCTCCCCCTCCCACTGCCCCCGGATAGGAGGAGGGCTCCGGGCGCGGCTCGGCTGACCGGAAGGAGGCCGGACGGATCCGGTCCCCGGATTGTCCTTCCCGGCCGCGCGTCGGCGGCCTCCCCCTGCTCGCGAAGGAGAGGGAGCCGCACTCTCTGTCTCTGTCGCACTCGCGCGGGCACCCGCCCCGCCCGCGAGAGCGAGAGAGACGGTCATGGGTGCTGCGGCGCTCTTTTTGCTTTTTCTGGTGGACTTGAGTTTTATTAGCAAGGGTCGCCGGCGTTGCCGGGCAAAGTCCGCATATGTAATGTGCGGCCGCGAGTCCCCCGGGCCCAGAGCCGCGCCCAGAGCGCCAGCGGATGCCTCTGTGGATACCCCGCACGCCGAGTCCTGCCCGCAGCGCCACCCCTCGGCGCCGGGCCTAAAGCGCTGGAGGTCAGACTTACTCACCGGTACTCGTCCTCGGGGACGGGGTAGTCGGGCGGGAAGAAGGTCCAGGGCGTCTGCTCGTAGTTGTCGTACAACGCGGTGGTGGCGGCCGCGGCGCCCGTCGTGCCGCCCGCCGTGCTGTACACGGTGGTCGTGTGCGTGTGGTGCACGGTGAGGTGGCCGCCCAGCCCGCCCTGGTGCGCCGGCTGCGGCGGGTGCATGAGCAGCGCCACGCTGGCCTCGACGGGCTGGTGGTGGCCGCCCGGGTGGCCGCCCTGGTGGGCCGGCTGCGGCGGGATCACCAGGTGCACGTTGGCCTCGCCGGGCGTGCCGTGGGTAGGGGCGTGCATGGCGGCGGGCAGCGCCACCGGGTGGGCCACCGGGTGCGCGATGGCGTGTCCCAGCGGCTCGTGGTGTCCGTGGTGCAGGTAGTGCGGGTGGTGGGGGTGCGGGTGGTAGTGCTGCAGCTGGTGGTGATGGTGATGCACGGTGTGGTGGTGGTGACCCTGTGCCTGGACGTCCTGCTGCTGGACGTGAGACGCCTGCTGCTCATGCTGTTGCTGGGGCACGTCGTGCTGTTGCTGGGGCACCTCCAAGGGCTGCTGCGGCACATCCATCGCTTGCGGCTGTCCATCCAGTGCTTGCTGGGCCACCTCGTGCGGCTGCTGGGCCACCTCGTGTGGCTGCTGGGCGACTTCGTGTGGCTGCTGGGCGCCCTCGTGAGGCTCGGCGGCCCTGGGGTACATCGCCAGCTCCAACGCCGAGCTCTGCTGGCCGTCGTCCTGCTGGCCCTCCATCCTGCGGATAACAAGAGGAGCTCGTGAAATCACACCGCAGCGCGTGAAACCCTCCCCGTGCCGAGTCGAGTCGAGTGCGGAGGGCGCCATCACGAAAGCCGACCATAAAGAGTCTCGAGTGTTGGAGTGGAGTGTCATGGAGCTGCCTCGCGCGCCCCGCCCCGCCGCGCCAGACTCTCGACTTGAGGGCCCTCTCCATGGCCGCCGCGCCACGCCCCCCGCCCCGGCACGGCTCCGCCTAATCCCACCCACTTGGGCGTTAGCTTAGGACGCACTTGCCCGCCCGCACTCGATGATGCGATCTCCTTCTCCGAGGAGGCCGAGATTGTGCCCGCCATTGCATCAGTGAGAGAGGAGAAAGTTTCGGTGTGGGGGTGTCCTGTTTGGCGGTGTCGGGTCATAGCCCGCGCCGCTCCCAGTCGCTATCGGGCGGACGGGCCTGCAGGCGGGCGCAGAGATACCGCCCCCGGGCCGCACGCGCGCGCCGCGCGTTGGGTTGCCTATCGGGGGCTGGGCAGGCGCTGAGAGGCGCGCTCTCCAACTAATCCCCGCGGTGGAGGGCCTCTCGTATCGCCCCCGCGCCCCGTCGAGGGCCCGTTTAGCCTCTCTCAGGGGCACAAGTGGCCCTTTTGGAAGGGGCTGCAATCTCGAACCCATTATTTACCCGTCGATGGATTAGACCAGCGACAGAAATAACGAGCCGCTCAATGTTTTCTCTTCCTATCGCATTTTCAGACACTCTGCGTGATGAGGGTTTCTACTGCAAACTTGCATGTACTCTATCGACGAGTCTCACGAGTCGCGGAGTTGGACTTATTATCTATCTACACCGCCCTGGATATATACAGTTGCATCACTCTATCACCCCTCTATCATTGCGTAGCGAAATCAAGGCTGATTTCTTATCAGTGTTAAACAGGACGAATCCTATACACTCTCGATGTGAAAGAGACATCGATAGTGTGGGAATAATACCTCACTAGCATTTCTCAGTTTTTGTCACCCCCTCCCTTCCGTTCTACGCGTACAGATACCCTTATAAGGTTAAACATTGGTTGCGCATTTAATGTCTTTGGCTCTACAATAGAGAAGGTGTAAGGTTTTAAGCAGTTACAATCTGCAAGCATAGCCCTTGCAGCCAGAAAATTGTTACCTTGAAACACGGGTAAATTACCTTACGTTACATAAATTGATATTAAATTAACATAATTTACCTAGAATAAAGTTTTTCATTAGCTCATGGAAAAAGTTGGCTAAACTCCAGGACATTTTTACTTAAAAATAATTAAATTTATTTGACAGAAGGAAAAAGTTCCCTTATGCTTCAAGGAGACACTTTTCTGGGTGTAGAGCGTGAAATAATAACTTGAATACCAAGCACCCACTTTTTTGGAGGCAAGAAATACGATCCACGAGGGATTCAACTTTTTTGAGACAGAGAGTCTCTATCGCGGAGGAGCGCATGACCTCTGTAAGACACCAGCAATTAATTAAAATCATTATCAGTTCTTCATCAGGCCGAGGTAGAGATAGAGATAGGCGCTCGGACAGACTTCTGACGCAGGTGAAAAGAGACCGAGGAGACAGACTTCTCCCTCGCGCTCTCGTTTTTTTCCTTTTTTCTTCGAAGTCAGCGCAGGCTGTGATTGGTTCCCGAGACAACGGGTGGAAGCGTTTGAAAACGCAAATGTTTCTGTTGCTTTGCCAATGCTCGTTCCCCGCAATCCAGAGGGAAGCGCGCGATTCCTAATGTTTCGATGCCTAGCAATTTAACAAGTAGGGTCAGATTTTGAATTTCTATTCCGCAAGCATATTGCCAAATTACGTGTTGCAATATCGGAAGCGATTGTTACCAATAGGAAGCATCGACATCGACGGCGGGGAAATTCAAATTCTCGTATAACTGTGTACATGATGTTATGGCATTAAATTTACGACACGTAATAGTAATGCGTTAACTGCCATCGAAGGAAATAGTAGAAACCACTGAAGAAGGCAGCGAAAGTCCATATCACTGATCAACATGACGGTAGCTGTAATGGGCGCTCAAAGTGGAGGACTTCCCTGAGGGCCATAATGAGCACCGCACGAGTACCACCTGCACTCTAATCCCATGATCATCAAACACAAGTGTGCCCATGCCCAGTTCGCAACGCGGGTGCATTCGCACTCGAAATACAAATCCACACAATCGAGAAACGGGAGCTTCCCGCCAAACCCCCACCTGAATGATGGGTGGTCATTATGATTTTAGTCCCAAAACATTTTAGAGACACAATCGGATCAATCTAGCTGGCGAGTATCACCTCCTGGCCATAACTCGGTACGAACAGAACGTATGTAATCATATTAGAGTCAAAGTAAGGAAGTTATCGACTCTCCCTCTCCCTCTCTCTCACTACCCCCCGTGGGACTTGGCCTCACCTGTGTGTACACGGCTCTCGCTCGAGGGTGTCCACGCTGTCGATACCCTGGCTCCGGTCGGCTCGGCGCTTCTAAAGAGCCTCAGTGGCGTGGCCGCTGGCAGCCGGTGTGGCGCTTTGGGGCCTTGTGCGTGGCGAGTCCCTCTCCGAGTCCGTCCCGTCCAGTACGGCCCCTGCCCCGCCCGGCGTCGCGTCGGCGCCTGCATTCCCTTCTCAATCAATCCTTATCACCGGCTATCGCCTGGCCGGGCTACGCGACTATCACTCAATCACACCTGCAAACAGCCCCCCCCCCCCCCACCTTTTTCCACCGGCTCACGTGGAGTTTTCGAGTTCGAAAAGGGAACGCCTGGTACTGTTACCTTCTTGTGCCTTGCTTTAAAAGGCGCTGCTCCCTAGGGAACCTTCGGCGATGAATGAGCGTCTAGGAGACGACACTCATGGACTGGCAGTACCCCACGCCACCAGATACACCCTGAGCAGCTTGATCAACACCTTCCTTGTGGCGGGACCACAATGTGGTCATGCTCCCATGTTTGAGACTCAGCACATTTTCCATTAGATTTTTTTTTTAAATTTATACTAAAGTG
>NW_026267320.1:239813-248478 GCF_000697945.3 Frankliniella occidentalis | reverse complement strand
GGGGGGGGGGATGCGCGCGCGCGCTTTGCCAGATGCAACATCGAAACTTTTATTGGTTTGTGCACAGGAAAAAATCTGGATGGTTTTTTGTAGGTAATAGTACATGTGTTCTGTTTGTTTTTATCTTTGTAGTATTAAGTACTGATTAAGCAGACTTCGATTTTATTAAGCATACTGCCTTCATAACCATTATGTGCACACCGCATTAAAACTGGGAGTCTCGAAAAACCTATAGTGTCGTCTTTTAGAAAAGGTTGGGTCACGTTTTGGCGGGGAGTGTACACGAAGAGCCAATGTAACTACTACACTACTACTGCCGCGCGGTCGAGCCGCAGCTTACCGGTCGAGTATTCGCTCTCCACGCTGAGCCGGGTGTCTCGTCCCGACCAGCTGCCGTCGCCCCGCCTTGCACTCCATCTCTCACCCTCAACCCTTACCCCTTCCCCACCCCACTGCCCCTCCCAGTCCCCCGCCCATTCCGAAATCACAACCGGCTCCCCACTCGGCAAATGCTTACCTAACATTATCGCCGTAGGTACGCCAAGTACGTACTGTATACGCTCCTGCGCCGACCGGATCAAGACACGCAAGAGCAAGACTCCGAGAAAAATGAATTCTTCATACGAGTAAATTTCTATATGGACAAGGCAATGCGTTTGTCTTGCCTTGGCCTTTACTTGATTTACTTGATTAAGGAATTCATTTTTCTGGGCGGGGGGAGGGGGGGTAAAGTAACATAGAATTATACGTATGCACAGAAAACTTGTAGTGGTATCGAGTTTTGATACACCTTACAACATGTAGCTGCGACCTGAATGATTAACTCTGCTTTGGACATTTCAGATAAATACAGAATTACAAGCAAGTAAAACACGCGGTTTCAGCCGCATCTTTCCAGTCTTTTTCTCCCTTTCTTTTTTTGTTTTGTTTCGTGAGTAATCCTCTCCGGCTCAGCGCTCTGCTCGCTTTCAGACTTGACCGCTCGCTCTATTACACTATCTTGTTTTATATCGGCTCATAAACTCTATGGCAGCCATCGGGACTGGGAGTGGAGCGTGGAGGGCGAGGCGAGCGAGCGAGGGGCGTGTCCGCAAACAACAGTGTTGCTGCAGCGGTGGTGTGTCCGCGGCCGAGTAATCACTCATGAGGAAGTTTGGAGGCGAGAGGCTCTTTGCCCGACAGACGATGCCAGCGGTCGAGCGGCCGGCGAGAGTCGAGTAGTGCTGAAGAGCGTGCGCGGGCCTCCTGACATGAAATGTCTCGGAGTGGCTCGAAGTGCCCCGAAGTGCCCCCGACGTGCTCGCCTCACCGCTACCTGGATTAGATCGGTCCGGGGACCGGATACCCACGCGCGGCCCCCGAGAGCTATGCATCGCGCACTGCCGCAGGGTCCCTGGAGTGCGGGGGCTCTCCAGTTTACACTCTAAACGTTTTGCTAGAAAATTTGTTTAGTAACTAACTACTAGATTTTAGTGCTGTTATTATCCAGAAAGAAATTATTTAGTAGTTCTAAAATTTTTCCTGCTAACTTTTCAGGTACTACTATAAACTTTTTCCTATTACCGTAACTGTTTTAATCATGTACGAGGAAAACGTTTAGTACAGTTACGAAAAAGTTTAGTAATGCCTTCTTGGTAACATTCAACAGCATAAGAGTTTAGTAGTTGCTAAATAAAATTTCTAGTAAAAAATCAGTAAAAAAATTAGAATGAAGTAGAGTGCGAACGCGCGAGCATTAGCGTACGGTGGCATAAAATTTCAGGAGAAAAATATTTTTACAGAACTACGGATGACTACTAAAAACTAAAACGAGTACGTGACCACACTGGTAAAACAAGTGTTTAATGTTGCAAGTCAATTGGTGTTTAAATTCAAGTGTGCATTTTTTCAACGCATTGTGGTGTCTACCTAGGTTAAACGTCACTTGGTGTTTAAACTTTCAACACTTCCGAAAAGTATAGCAGCTACACACCACATGGTTCCTATAAATTTGTGTGTGACTAAGTGTGCAGAATTTAAGCGTTTACAAAACGTTTAAAATGTGCACACCACGCAAGTGTGCAACTTGAGTTAACTACCATGTAATGTTAAACGTCATAACTTGCACACGTCGGACACTTGTTTTTGTGTGTTCTCTGAAAAATCGCAAAATTTTGGCGTCTTTGAAGACCAATCTAGCATACTCTCAGGGAACACCAAATACGTATTGGCGTCTTAAGACGCCAAAATTTTGCGTTGTTTTTTTTTTCGCCTAAGACACCACCATATTTTGGCGTCTTTATATACGCTTAAATGTGTCTTATTGGACGCCAATTGTTTAAAGTCCTCGGCCAATTTTTTGTGTGAGCGTGAGAAGGAGGCCACGCCTGACGCTCCATGTTTTGTCTTATATTGACACCTTTTCATGTTCGCTTGCCACGCTGAAGCCCAGCTCTCTCTCGCCTGCGCGCTCCTTTTACAGAGCTAAGGTGAACGGGATGTGTATTCAGTTCTAGTTCAGAGAAACCAAGATGCTATGCGGTTGGAGTCGGAATAGGAACAATGTTTTTCCCTAGAAAGGTCCAATCTTGGTCATTTATGCACACTTATTTTGAACGCGCTGGGTGGTGGCACAAATTGTGTGAAAACCGCGTGCAAATCAGCTCATGTAAATGTGCGTAAATGCGCGAAAAATAAAAGAGCGCCGTGGATTGTCTGCTGCATTCCTGCGGCCGTGCGTGGCCGCGGTCTCGCTCATTACACGTTCTCGCAGACACCCACTCCCTCCCGGTGCTGCCCGGGCCCCCAGGCTCGCCCCCAGGTGGCACCGTGAGAAAGTGCGGGCCGCGCAGCGCTGGCACTGCACTGCTACATCGGCTTTATTCTGGCTTTGCGTCCGTCACCTCAAGAGTGTCATCCTGGTGCAGGTGCGACCTCAAAGCGGGGGAGGGGGTGGGGGGAGAGGCCATAAACACTGGCACTAATAGGCACGAGATCAAGAGAAAAGGACAGTAAAACTCTTGTCTTTTCGCGGGCGCCTTTTGACGTTCGCCGGTCGAGAGGACGCGAGGGAGGGAGGGAGAGAGAGAGAGAGAGAGAGAGAGAGAGAGAGAGAGAGAGAGAGAGAAGCTAATCCGTGGCCGGTAGGCGGTCATCGCCTCGGTGCGCTACCTGGGCACCTGGGCCTGGCTAGGCCCCGAGCGTGGGAGCGGGCGTGTGCTGCGTGGAGCCAGGGAGCCAGTGCCAGTGCAGTGCGGGGCAGAGCCCTTGGCATTCCAGCAAAGCGCAGCCAAAGAAGGAGACAAAAGTGAAGTGTCAATGCAGATTGGCAGACGCGCTGAGGCCTCGGCCCCCTCCAGGACCTCTCGGCCAAGGCGAAGATTTCACACGCCAGCTCATACCGTTCCCATGAAGGACGCATACAGCCCCTCTTTTGAATGGGATGCCCGGAGCAACCGCGCACCGCTATTTGTTGTTCTTTCCCTTCCTAGCGGGAGCGGGGGGAGGCACTCGATACGGGGGTAGCAGCTTCACCTCGTGCTACCGTGTGTACATCGAAACGAATCTGACAAGCAGTATGCAGCGCCGCATTACGTAGTTTGAGTAGCAGGTACGTGAGTCGTAAGTACCCATCGCAGAGCATTCCATCAAACGATCGCGGGTACACATTGATTCGCCTCGACCTCTCTCTCTCTCTCTCTCTCTCTCTCTCTCTCTCTCTCTCTCTCTCTCTCTTACTCGCTCCCTCTCTCTTGGTTCCTCCCTCTCTCGTTTACCCTCTGGGAATGCCGTGTCGCTACCCAGGTGCGCGATGCGCCCGCACGCGAGCGCCGGCAGGGGGCGAGGATGAGGAGGGGTAGGGGGGCTGCCGGCAAGGTACTCTTCGCTGGGAAAACAAACTCTCAAATGCGGGAGTAAAAATTCCTGATTGGAGTCACGACAGGGCGGTGAGTGGCGCCCCCGCCCCAGGCCCTTGGCGTGAGTAACTCGGCCGGCGGGTGGGCATGTCGCAGACCTCATTTCTCCGCGACGACAAGGCTGCCCTCATCAACCCCATCCATACTCCTCTTCGTCTTCTTGTGGCGACCTCGTCTCTCAGGCGTTGCGGTGGTCGTGCAGACGGCCCGGCCCTGACCCACTACGGCTCCGCTGGACTGAGTGACCGCCCCGTGACCACCGCGCTGCCCCTCTCTGCTCGCGCACCGCCCGCGCCTCGGCCCGCGCCCGCCCCCTGCCCGGCCCTCTCATGGCCACGACGACTCTCCAGGAGCAGCGAGCTTCATGACAGACCGAGGACGGGCTCCTGAGAAAGGCGCAGGTGCGGAGCGAGAGAGCGGCCCGGGGCCAACTTTGGTTAATGGAATCGTTCCCCCAGCAGGGAAGGCCCCGGGTCGTTGGCGGGGTGGGGCAGGCGCTCTGCATGAGCGGCGACGTCTAAAACGTCGAATTGGACGCACTTCGTGTGCCAACGTGACAGCGCTATTTGAGAGGGGCCCGCTGCCGCCCGCTGCCGCTGGCGCACAATCTTATCGGCCCCGATATCGCCCGCGGTTAGCGTCGCGGCACACGCTGTCGCACAGGACACAACTTCAACTTTTTTTTTTTATTTTTTGTGGGCGGTTTTCTTTTTTTTTTTTTATCTCCGAGCGGGTACCTACCGGCGAAGGTTAAGGAGAAATCTCGGTGACTGATAAAGCCAGATGGATCACCCGTGCGCAAAGTAAGCTCATGCGCTCTCGTCAACGACAAAAAGAAAAAAATCTTTACCTGGAAACAAAATAAAAACGTAGGATATTTTGCTATCTCCCTGCAGCATGCTGCTGACGACGGTTCTCCCTCTACTCCTCCTTTTCTCTCACTCTCTGCGTTGTATTTTCCCCATCATATCGGCGTGGGGTACTCCTCCATCAGGATGATCCCCGATCCTTTAGGGACGCGTCCCGCAGACGCGGGGCAAACATATCTTTTACGGCAAAAGATGGAACTTCCGCGCGCGAGAAGCACAATGGGCCGGGCACGGACCACGGAGGGGCGGGGGGCGGGCGTCCCCACGCGCGCGACTTTAGCACCCTGCCGCCCCGCCCCGTCTTGCGCCATATGTATATGTATTCAGCAAATCATCATCCCCTCCTGTCAGCTCTCCGCCGTGCCGCGCGTACCTGCCCGCGCCCTGCCCGGGAGATACGTGGCTCTGCCGCTCGCGCCGCGCACCTCCACGGCTGGCATTCCTTGCCTTTATGCCGCAGCCGGGCCCGGGGCGGGCCGAGGCGGGCCCCGGGTACAGAACCGCTGAGGGGGAAGTGCCTCCGGCTTCCTGTGTCCTCTCACATCCTCTCCAGCTAATCCGCCCCAACCTCCCCGCCCCGCCCCGACACGTCGAAAGGACACAAATAAATTCCCATTTAGGCGCGTTAGTCGCGGGCTAGACCCGGGCTGTGCCCCGCTGCGGCCGCTCTGCCCGGAGGACGCGTCTATACTCCATAGACTCTTCCGGAAGCGTCACTGTGTGTCCCTTGTGCGCGCCGCGTCCCGGCCGCGCCACTCCCGGAGGAAGAGAGCCGGCCCTCCGGATAGAGGGAGGGAGGGAGGGCCCGGATCAACGATTTATTTAAATCCTCTTCCTCGGACTACTTGAACGCGAAGGAGATACCTGCTGCTGCCAGGGGGTCGTCGTCGTCAGACTTTCCTTTCAAGCTGTATCTCGCAAAGCAAATAAGTAGACATAGACGGAATGTGTTTAGTAGGGGGTCTGCGCTCGATCACTCGTAAACTGTAGTTTAATCTTAGTTTTAACTTTAGTTAAACAATAGACTATACGGATTTCGCATAGAACCTGCAAACTAGTTTAAAACAACTATAGTTTGGCTGTAGTTTAATTTTAGATTGACACAGAACGAGTATAAACTGTAGTTTGGACTGCAGTTTAGGATTAGATCCTTTCACGCGGGGTGCTCAAACCGACTCCTGTATTTTTACCGCTGATAAAAAACCGAATATGTGGTGAAGGAGTTAATCGCGCACAACACTGCCGTCGTTGAAGGGCACGAAACCTGTGCATTTGTATTTGCTGGTGGGAAGTTGGCGGCAGTTGTGCCTCCCCTCATTGAGATTTAAAGCAGTTGAGGCACCAAATCCCCTGCCGGATAACTTCACGTCGCTTCGCAACCGCTTTGCGCGCCGAAGCCCCCCACCCCCCGACTCCTCCACTTCTGTTTCCCCTCCTACCCCCACCCTGGGCTTTTGAGGAGCGTTGTATGACTTGGCGATGTCAGCATTTAAATTACCGCTCTGGCTGCTCACCTCGCTCACCTAGAGAGGGAGAGAGAGAGAGAGAGAAAAGGGAGGGGGAGGGGGGAGCACGGCCAGGTGAGGAGGCCCGGGTGAACGGGTGTAGGGGAGGGTCGCGCGCGCACGCCCCCGAGGTGCGGTGGGCTGCCCTCCTGCCGCCTCCCGCCCCGCCCCGGGCGGTCCCATCCCCATTTGACAACACCCTCCGGGGCCTTTCAGACGCTTGTTTGTATTTTATGAGCTCGGGCTGCTGCCCCCAGGCTGCCCCTGCCGCCGCGCCACGCCTCGCCACGCACCTCAATACGATGCGCATTCTGCGGTTTTATCCGCGATTGTGCTTCCGTCAACTGAATATAATGGGCGCTGCTGCGCCGGGGCTGCGCGGTGACCGGTTGACTTCCGCTCGCTTCCGCAGCGCTCCGCCACGCCCACCGGCGGCAGCAGCAACGGCCCAGACACACGTGGATGAGTGGGCCGGTCGTGGCCTAGGCCTTGGTAGGCCTCCTCCAAGGCCATGCTGCACCCTGGAGGACGCAGTGGAGTGGTGGATCACTCGCCGGTGGTACTTTCGAAACATGTACGGAGCTCGTGGCGCCTGGCGGGAGAGTGACTGCATTGCCCCGACCCCGGCCACCCCGGCATGCACCCGTGTGAACGGGTTGCCTACCTGCTTGGGCCAAGGCGCCTTTGCAGAGGCAAAGGTCGCCCGCGCCGCCTGTAGAGGGCGGGTTGAATAATTAAATCCGTCCGAATCAGCTAACTGGGTATGGTGCGGTGATTGCGGATAACAGGAGCACGCATAAATGTTTCCTCAAAGGTGTACTGACATGACATGCCACACCTCACGCTTGCGTCACGCACAGAAACCACTACATGCTTCACATTTTAGTCGTACCGTTACTCTTCGCCGAGTGTCGTTATTCATCGTCTCATTCGAGTAAAACGGTACCGAGTGCACCTCGCGGCTGATCCGCCGCCGAGTCCTGCATACACTCAGATCGTCGCCAAGCTCCGAGTCGTGCATGACGACCCCTGATCCAGCCTAACGCTCGAGTACCGTAGAAGTGCTCGAATACCGGTATCGCAGGCGAGAAAGGGGGAGGAGAGGGGGGGTGGGCTGTAAGCCACCCGGCCAAGACGGAAGTGGAGAGGAGACCGGATACCTTAGAAACATTCCATATTATGCCCTAGGGGAGCAGAGCCTGCTGTCTCTGTCAGTCTCTGGGTGGGTGGCTGCGGTCCTGCTGGTCCTGCTGGCTCCGCCGGTATTGTGCGTGGGTGTCGACGTGTGGCTCCACAACAGAAGGGTATAAGGCCCAGGCCGTCCGGAACCTAGTCACTCGGAATAAGTGCGTTTAAGTGAGATTAAACCGAGGATATGAGCGGAGCTGGAGGAAGCTTTAAGGCCCGCGCCCCCACCCGCGAGCATTATCCGGAGTCATGCGCTCGGAAAATAGCGAGGTAAAAGGCAACAACATGGAGTTACACACGTCAAGCCACACAGCCCCGCCCGGCCCGTCCGGATGTGTGACGATGTGTCGCATTAGCAGCCCGCGGCAGCAGTCTGTGTATTGTGACCGCGATGCACTCTATTTTGCAACACATTTTCTAGAAGGCTTTATTGACTGCGCCTCCCCATGGACCAAACGAGGCGTTGCGATCCGCGCAACAAGTGAAAAATGAACTGTTACAGTACCGAAGCTCTTTCGATCTGTCTCTACGTGCGTGCGTGCGAGGGTGGGTGGCTTGGACTCGGTATGAAGAGATCATTTACAGAGAGAGGAAGGAAGAAAGTATCAGCGAGCAGTGGGTGACTTTTCACCGGAGCAAACGGAGCATGTGATTGTCCGACCACACACGCAGTTTGCCAGAGCGTGCCTCGCCTCCCCCTCCCCCCCCCCTCTCGCTCACTGCTTCCCACTCGCACATGCCGTATACCATCGACACCCCGCCGTGCTCTGCTCTGCGGGGTGTAGTAAGAGGGGGCTGAGAGGTGGCCACCACCTTTGGCCCTGCCCGAGGGCACCGTCTGTCTGTGGCAGTGGTCGTTCGGAAGTCCCACCGGAAGGGCGCGCGCGTTCTTGTGAAATCACGCGTGCCCAGTCTGTTGATGGCACATAACGACAACTATATTCTCAGTCGGGGTCTGGGTATCGTCGTGTCGACGGCGGAGGTCCGACGGCCGACCGCCCGAGCCGAGTAGCCCGAGTTGCCGCGCGCCCGCCGCGCGCTTTCTTAGCGGGGAAGTACGGGCCCTCGAGCAAAGTGTTGTTGTGAATCTCAGCAGCTGTGTAGTTTGTTACGTGTTGTGAATCTGAGAGTCTCTGTTTCTCGCTAATCTGCCCTCGTGTGGCGTCTGACGTCCGGCTGCCCCGCGTCCCGATCGGTGGAGTGGGGG
>NW_026267320.1:232370-234428 GCF_000697945.3 Frankliniella occidentalis | reverse complement strand
AAATTTATACTAAAGTGTTTGAATTTTTGTTACAACATACCACTGAATTGAAATGGAAATATTTGCAAAAACTGCAAACATATACAAGAATGCAGTCTTGTCTACTTGGCCCTCAACATGTCCTCAGATTTGGCCTCAGGTCATAAATTAAATTGAGATTTTCTATTCTACTGTATATGGCTTCTGCTGGCATTCTGTCATCATACTTACTGAGTCTGATAGAAAAATTATAAGGTGTTTGAGGTACATTACATTTCTCTTAGTTTCCTTTTATTGGTGGTAACGCAACAGCTCAGGACTGCATCCCATTATCTGATACAATGATCTCAAGTCTATCCTAATTAATTGTCTGTTTTTAAATGCATTTTTTGCAGCGGGTTGTAAAATTTTATTTCCATTTCCATCTCCAAATGGAGGACATCCTATTTACATTGCAAAAATGTAGAAACATGACATGCAGCATAGACCATTTGTCTGCTCATACATAGCTGTCTATTATGGTTATAGTCATTGCCAAAAATCAAAAACACTTATTCGAAAGTTTTGAAAGTCGCATTCCTTCCACTATCAGGCTGTCTAATACCTTTTTTTGACCAGAAAATTATTTTGAACCCAACGGTGTTAAGATAAAAGATGTACTTCCCCTTTAGAATTGTAAATTTTTTAGTAATCACTTGGAAATCAAATTTTGCCATGACTAGGAATAAAATTGTATTACTTGAAATACATTGATGAAATGATGCTTTTAATTTTTTTTCCTCTAAATTTAACTGTTCACGCCAGAGTGCTTGGCGAAGGATACTTGGCGAAGCCAACGATGGAAGGGAAAAACCACCAATGGAATTCGAAGTTACGGCAGTATGAGAAAATATCGGGCAGATGGTGTATCGCCGTATACCCTCGCCGCGGGGTACCGCCAGACCACAGAGTAGCGCCAGATCGCGGGGTAGCGCCGTTTTATAAGCAGTCGTTTCTTACTGACATTTACGATTGGTATTTGATCGCCAACAAATGTTTTAATGCTGGCAGGTGGGACCGTCGACAGCATCATGAACTGATCACCCAACGACCTGACCACAATGTGGTCATGCCCTACCAACAGAGATTTGTCACAAAACGTCTGATTGACGTACTAGTGATGTGAAAATGACGTTAGCGGTCCAAAAAGATGTCTTAGTGATGCGAATTTTCATCATTTTGACGTTTTCTAACCAATCTCTGTTGGTAGGGTGACGACGTGCCGGTCGAACAGGTCGAACCTGCCGCGTGCCCTACCCCTCTCCTCCCCCACTCACCCCATATATGGAAACGTAGGCGAACAATGACGATCGGCGTCTCTGCCAAATACCGATAATACCTACTCATATAACTATCATTGATCATAGGATTTTAACCAGAATTTTAGAGTGGACATCGCCGCTTTTCGTTATTAATCGCAAGGTATAGTGCTTACTTGTTTTCGGTCCGAAATATTGAATTGTTCCATTCCGGTTATTGTTGTAGGAGGTTATGCTCCTATGGCTCAATTATTACACGCACAATTAGGTTGTAAGTTATTTTTTGAGGCCGAGTAAATGATGCCCGTGATGTAAATAACTTGGCTCACTGTCAGCTTTGTTGAAAAGGTGTTGAATGGGTAGACTCCTCCAATCCATGCAGTATGTTAAATACTGTTGTAGGTCCTCATGCAAATGGGTGAACCTGCCAGTGTTTTATCACATATATATTTTACTCTATTTTATTCTCGTGGAACAGAAAACTTTCTTACTTTCTGATTGCGGTGCAAACCGAGTGGTACTATTTGCGTAGTCCCCCAAACAATTAATCAATGTGCGTTGCAGATAATTTGCAGCTGCCCCTTCGTACTTGTTAAATCCAGTGCCAAAATTAGTTATTTGAAAGACCATTGTCATTTAGGGACGCATGGGGGGAGAGGCATTTAAAAGTGTATTGTATGAGTTATTTATATGTAATTAAAAGTTGATGAGCGCTAAAAGTACCGTTTAATATGATTGCAGGAACTTGGCCCAGAAATGTTTTTGACATGAGCAAGAGAAG
>NW_026267320.1:224437-227670 GCF_000697945.3 Frankliniella occidentalis | reverse complement strand
CAACAGTATTTAACATACTGCATGGATTGGAGGAGTCTACCCATTCAACACCTTTTCAACAAAGCTGACAGTGAGCCAAGTTATTTACATCACGGGCATCATTTACTCGGCCTCAAAAAATAACTTACAACCTAATTGTGCGTGTAATAATTGAGCCATAGGAGCATAACCTCCTACAACAATAACCGGAATGGAACAATTCAATATTTCGGACCGAAAACAAGTAAGCACTATACCTTGCGATTAATAACGAAAAGCGGCGATGTCCACTCTAAAATTCTGGTTAAAATCCTATGATCATCAATTATATGAGTAGGTATTTTGGGTATTTGGCAGAAACGCTGATCGTGACCGACCCCTATTTTCACTGTTTGTTTACGTTTCCATGAGGGCGCGGGAAATGCGCGGCGGGGGTGGGGTGGAGGAGAGGGGTAGGGGACGCGGCACGGCAAAGGAGGAGAGCAATAATTACGACATACTCACCGACATGTCGTGGTCACGGGATGTGATTCTTGTCTGGGGTAGGCAATCCCGCCTCGCTTGTCCAGGATGTGATCCTTTGGGGATGCTTCCCGTCCCGTGCATCGTTGTGTGGGTCCAGGCGGCAACGCCAGGGAATTGCCATGTGGCAATAATGAAATGATCAGGATAATAAACTATTATGGGCGATTTGCTATTAATAATAATTATGCACCAGCCGGGGTACACGACGTTTGTAAGTGGAAAAGTGCAAGTGAAGTGGCAATAAAGTGTCACTTGGTTGCCCCCTTGCTAAAGTGGCATTTAAGTGGATTTTGACATTTTAAATGGCAAGGTGGCGAAGTGGCAAGAAGGAGGTGAAGCGGTAAGGAGGAGGCAGAGTGGCACCCGAGTGGCATCAGTCTCCATATTTTTCGCACATATGTCTAATTGTACCGAGGTACCTCAGGAGACTTTCTGTTCAAACATCGGGGGGGGGGGGGGGGGGGGTCGGTCTGACCGTCCAACCCCAGTCCTGCGCTTTCCCTGCAGCCTCATATGACTAATCGAGCGTGGCGGATCATCAGCGAGAACGAAGAGCACCGCACTTGGTTCCCACCTTGCCACTTTGGCTCTTTATGGCCACTTCAACACTTAGATGCCAGTTAAATACTTCTTCGGAAAATTCTTGGTTGCCACTCCTCTTTCTTGCCACCTTGCCATCTGAATACTACTTAATATACACTTTGCCACTTATTTGCCTCTTGGTTGCTTACAACCACTTAACTTCCACTTCAGGGGCTCTTCGCCACTTATTTTTCTTCCCAGGGGTTCGCCTCCAGGCTCGGCAAGAGTTTTCGTCCTCCGTTTGGCGCTGGTGTAAGGCCTCAGAGCCGACCTGAAGTTCAAGTAGAGTTGGAACACGACTCACCTCCGTTGGCTGATGGGTAGCTCTGGTGGCAGGGTCGCTGTTACTGTCGAATGGACTCGGCGCTCGGGGGGCTTATTTTTATTATTTTTAAAATTACCGTCCTTTAATTTGTATCATCTGCTTTCACGATACGTCCCTCGACGTAGCTTTTTCACAGACATATCGTGGTCACGGGATGTGATTCTTTCCTGGGGTAGGCATTTGGGGTGGTCAAAAACTGCCAAAAATAGCGTGACGTAATATGTGGATGACGTAGCAAGTTTGTTGGTAGCCTCCAGTGAGAAATGACAAGTTGAATCGACGTCGAAATAAATGACATCGAAACAATGGAAAACTGGTGGAATCGACGTCGAAACGACATCGTTTCGACATGCATTTCTCACTGGGCGTATAACAATAATGTTTTTACCTTCTTATTTCACAGATTGTTTAGAGCAAGAAATATAAAAACCCGTACAACTAATTTCGATAATAGCGTCGCCTGCGGACGCTTGACTTGGATTTTGTCCAGCAGCGTCCATGCGGATCCGTACGTTTCCGCATCGAACTGAACAACCTCCCAGTCAGGCGACGGCAACGACGATAATATCGAAATTAGTTTCACACTCCGCCGAGAACAGTACTTGTTCTTTGAGATCGTCTAGAAAGTACGTCCGTATTTCTCAGATGCCTTCGGCAAACGACGAGAGCTCAGCGCCTGCGATACTCGGGGTAGGCCACCCCGCATCACACGCATGCATGGCAGACAAGATGTTGTCTACCTATCAGGCGCCATGGGAGCAGACATCTCGCTAAACTTGTAGGAGACCGCCGATTGTAAGGTCCATAGAATCCCCAACTGGGTTAAGTACACAGAGGCGCACTACGGAGCTGTACCCCCCCCCCCCCTGGCCTCGGTACGATAGAAATCACCACTATAGGGTTGATCATGTAAGTCAAAAGAACGAGTTTATTCACACGCACAAAATCAACTTTGTGTTTCACGTCTCCCGTGTTTTTGTCTAGGTGAAGGGAGGGGTGATGGGAGAGGGGCGCGAGCATTTAGGGCGGCGAGCGGACTTTTCGGGAGATGGCGGCGCTAAGGAGCCGTCTTGCCGTGAGGTGACGGTTGGGTTGCTTGTCTCTCGGGCGGACCTGTCCCAGAAAAGAGGGCTGAGCTGATGCAGTCATGAAATTGGTTTTCAAATCCATCGTGGGTAGTGGTACAAAAACTTACCCTGACCTCAAATTAAAATTTACTATTTTTTAGGGGTGAGAGTTTTTCTTGTACTATCCAATTTGGACCCTTTCTTATAGGACCCCCTCCCTCCCCAAAACATCTCTAATGCCTTAACGGGATATACAGGGAGATACAGCATAGCGGACAACATTTTCGCCCAATAGGCTCTTCTCCCAGAAGTTACCTCACAGAAAGTGCATATTTTCACGAGTTGTTTGTCTAGTGGGTTCTCGGCCGTGTTTGGAGCTAGAGAGCTCACATTCAGCACAGTTCTGTGGCTTTTCATCACAGAAAGCGACCCTGAAAATATCGGGTGCGAAGTTCTGACACACAGACAGATGCAATCAGTTTTGGGTCAGTGACCCAAAACAATCAGTTTTGGGTCAGTGACCCAAAACGTTTTGCGTCTGTCTGTGAGTTAGTAATGCGTAAACCTACAGCAGGTGAAAACAACTACAAAACTGACCAAAATAAGTATTTTGTTCTTTATTTTTCTTGGATTCAGGTACATACACTGATCATTAATCCTTTCAATCATACGCTGTAAACATTTTAAAAAATAAAGCTCGTTTTCCATACAAGGAGTTATGCTATGACAGCGTTATAAATTAATAAAAATGTACA
>NW_026267320.1:218734-219432 GCF_000697945.3 Frankliniella occidentalis | reverse complement strand
TAAATGTTAATTTATTTAAAGTAAGTAAGTGCGACATCGATTTTTACAATAATTTCTGTAGCTTGCAGTGTGATTAGGGTGGTCTAACCTTTAATCCTATGGAACTTGCAGCAACTTAAAATTAGAAATTCATCAAGCGATGACCCGAAGGTATCCATAGCATCTGCCCTCCGCATTATCAAGCGCACAGTCCTGCAGGGCATGCCATTACTACAGCGGCGCTTTGGTTGCATCACTCGTAAAGGCAAATCGTTTATATCTTTCGCGAGAGCGCATTTTAGCCAAGTCAACAAAGAGCCGCAAATATCGTATCGTACTTTAAGCGAAAGATAAGAGCATGATGATTTTGCCCCGTTTATTTTATGAAATGGCAAACAATGGCAACAATGGCAACTCTTTTGCGATAAGGGCTCTTCTTTTTACACCGGGGAGATTAATTGACAGTTTGAAATAAGGTCGAAGAGATAATAGTATCCAACAGGGTGAGTTCTTCTAAGTTTGACCTGAGCGGACAGTTGAGCGTGGTACCAGTGGCCCTCGGGTACAGACAGTTGTTAATGAGCAAGCCACACAAGCACTTTGGCAGTAGCAACTGCGAGGAACAACACTTTACGATATGTACGTAATATGTTGGAAAGCATCCCCAAAATCGTGTTCGTGTTTTTCCTGAACACTCTCTTTTTAGAGCCGGGGGGGGG
>NW_026267320.1:211347-214399 GCF_000697945.3 Frankliniella occidentalis | reverse complement strand
GTGGGCGGGGAGGGGTAAGGCGCGGAGCTCGGCGACGCCACGCGTCGATTTGGACGGACATACATCGCACAGCAGGACGTACTGAGCGAGCGGACTTCCTGTGGCCCACTTCCCCCCACGCTACGCCACGCCACGGCCGCGGCGGTGGCCCAGCGGGGCCCGGGGCCGCGGCGTACAGCCGTTTAGCGGACGACACCAAGGACCATATGAGGAAGGAGCAGGACCGTGTGGGCAGGCCGCAGGCTCCTCCGAAATACGCCGCGGCGAGCACGTTCATACAAGCGACCCAAATGACACACACACAAGACACGCGAGTCAATGAGCACGGGAAACTGGCGCCGCCAGGATTCGGCAAAAGGAGAGGGGGGGAGAGAGAGAGAGAGAGGAAGGGAGAGAGAGGGGGGGGGGGGGGGGGGGGGAGACCGCGTGACAGCGCGCTGCTGACGTCACTGCCGTCGCTCCCGCCGCTGCTGCTGAGGAAACCCGCGGAGGAGGCGGTCCGAGACCCTGACCAAGACTAATGCCAGCTAAACTGAGCAAACACGAAAATAAATTGACGACAAACGACATTGTGCCTATTTAAACAGAATAAAACATTCCGGTAAAGCTAAAATGCAGAAGAATGTGAGGAAGAGAAGTAAACAAAAATCGCTATGCTTCTACATGGTGACTTTTGTTTTCATGTTAGCTGCATTCTTCTGCATGTCAGCTTTATTGTCAGGAAGAAAATTTTTCTACAAACGCGCCAGATTTCAAGCAGGAGGGAAGTATTGGCCTCGAGGGCGATGCACAATCGCTTCAAGTAACTCAACGCACAGACAACGCGATGCTCATCGACACCGTGTCTAACAGTTCACTGCCGCCGTTGTCGTTAGTTATGGCGTGAACGGCCCGCTCGGCTCCGCCCGCCGCCCTTGGTCGACCGCAGCCTCCGCCGCTGCCCCACCTTATCAGCCTATCGGCCATCCCATCGGCCGCATGTTGCGCAGGTTATGATCCCCGCACCGGCTCTATCGGCGATGGCCTGTTTGCGAGGCGCCAGGCGCAGCGCCGGGGCGCCGCCGCCCAGGAGGAGGGCGATGAACATCTTCAGCAGCGCACTTGCGTAACCCAACAACGCTGCTGACGGAGCGGTGCCACCGCGGCGCGGACCCGAAAACACAAGGAAAGGGTCGGCGGGCACCGACCCGCGTCGTGGGCAGTGGGAGTGAAATGTTACCCCGGCAGGAGGTGCATTCAATTAACCTGAGAGGAGGCAGGGAGGGGTGGGTCCATCCATCACTCACGCAGGCGAGGCGGCGGGCGGGGCGGGGCGGAGCGCGGTCAGGGGTCACCAACGCGAGGTCGGGTTACCCCGCGCGGGCGCGGTTCGCGTTGCCGAGGAGTGCTGCTACGCCCCCTCCCCTCCCTCTCCGCCCCTCCCCTCCCTACTCTGCTCAAGGTCATCGGACTTGATCGTCGTTATTATTACTAATTTTGTTATGAAGATAAGCTGTCATTGCGGCCTGATAAAAGAAACTCATTTCGACTGGCCAGTCCTGCCACCAACGGCAAAAACATTCAAGAACCAGTATGTTTTTTGTTTCATAAAATTTGGATTCATTTTAGGATATTGTTTTATCGTTCCACAGCCAGATATACGTTCTGCTCGACGTGCGAAAGTCCATTTGTTAACATAATTAAGAAAAGGTGGTCGCACAAAGGACATGGGGGCAGACGGACCTGCCGGGAACTGCTATGCTGCTATGGGCCGAAAGTGGAGAGATGACCCCTATCGCCCCTGGCCAATGCAAGGCCCGGGTGCCTCTGATTAAAAAGAGTGTTAAGGGGGGTCAGGGCGGCGATAGGGCGGATACGCCCGTCATGGTGCAATTAGATTAGGTACCCACATACGGCCGGCTGTAAACGCGGCGGAAAGGGGAATTATAAAAACGAGACAGTGAGAAAATGAGGGAATGAATGAGAAAATGGTCCCAACTGATTAGAAACAAAGAAAAAAATTAAAAGAAGTTCGCCTCGGCCCCAAACACGAATACGTATACAAAAACCTCAAACTCGGACGGTATATTCAACTGCAACGGCATCTTTGATAGCTCACAGATCCCCGCTTTCGACCGAAGAATACTGCGGCTGCAGTACGATCATTGAATAGGTTCGCATTGGTGTCAAACTACCTTAACGTTCGATGTGACATGATACAGAACCCTAGCGGTCCCCGCCCCTAAGCCATTCACCTTGGGCGTCAACGGCGACACTTCCTGCACGTCCGAGTCCCACTCGGATGACAGGTCATCGCTGGATGCCTCGCCGTACTCGAGCGCGGCGGGGACGGACAGCGACTGGCGGTACTGCTCGTAGCCGGGCGACAGTAGCCAGGGGCTGGGTGACGGCGACCTCGACCTCTGGGGCGAAGCGGGTGCCGAGGACGTCGGCGACGACTCGCTGTAGCGCCCGCGGTGGTAGTAGAAGCTGCGCGGCGTGCCCGGCGTGGTCGCGGACATGCGCCGGGCGCCGTGGCCGCGGTGGTGCTGGTAAGGGTGCGTGGGCACGACGAGCATCGTGTCCTCGGTGTCGTCGTCCTCGGGCGGCGGCGTCGGAGACAGCCGGCAGGGGCGGTAGTGCGGCGAGCCGGGCGGCGAGGGCGTCGACGGCGGCCTCAGGAGGTCCACGTCGGCGTCGGTCTGCTGGCCGGCCGGCCGGTCCATGGCCTCTCAGTCCATCCTGGGCAGGGACGCCACCTGTAAGGCGCGGGGCGCTGGCTACAGTGTGTCGTGCCGCCTACAGTGTGTTCGGTGCGATATGACCAGGCAGACTTGGCCCGCCTGCGCTCCTAAGCCGCGCCGCTAATATTCCATGACGCACAAGCCTACCCCTAACCCGCCGCGGGCGGGACCCACCGCGCATCACCTGCTCACGGGTCACGGCGATGTGCCCACCGCTAGCGGGCCACCACTTTGAGCCCCATTGTGACACCCGTCCATCCCCCTCCCCCCTTTGCTACGATACGCCCCCAACCTCTTTCCCTACCTCGCCAGCCCCACTCTACTACCCC
>NW_026267320.1:209872-211297 GCF_000697945.3 Frankliniella occidentalis | reverse complement strand
TTATATGTAATTAAAAGTTGATGAGCGCTAAAAGTACCGTTTAATATGATTGCAGGAACTTGGCCCAGAAATGTTTTTGACATGAGCAAGAGAAGTCTATGGAGTCATTTTACCCAAAAGAATAGGTGAGTTGACATGACAGTAACTGCCAATGCTGGTTAAATTTGTCTCCACTATGAGGAGCTTCCTTTCGTGTGCATCAAAGGGTGGCATTTGATGTTTTTTGTGGTGCCTTGGTTCTTTGTTGTCGATTTTAATCCTCCTCTGTCAAAATCCAGGTTATCACTGAAAATGTCTTTTAAAAATCTTGGCAATTTGGAAAATTGCTGAAATTGGTTTGGATTGGTGGGGCAGACTCCCTTTTCACATGCTGTGTCTAAATATCATGGTGCCGACCCACTACAGCAGAGTTCTTAGCCAGTGCGCCTTAGGTAGCCTACCCGCCTTTAGTTAGAGAGACCAGCTCTAATAAGACTCAAGTTTCTTTGGACGGGGGTGGACAGAAACAAAGGTAGTTTTGTGGTGCCTGGTTCACTCCTGTCGATTCGAATACTCGTCCATCTAAATGCGGACCCATCAATTTATAGCCTTTGTAAATTTTGCCAAAAATGGAAAAAATTAAAAATAGCTGGAAATGGTCGAAATGTCGAAATTTCGCGCCGCCGGTCCATTTCAAATGAATTGCGCCTGTTTTTCTTGGACCGGTTCGCCTGCGAGGTAGGCAGCCCGTCGTACGCTACCCGCCAGATTCAAAAGACCACCCCTTAAAACTCAAGTTTCTCCGGACAGGGGTGGTTTCTGCCGGAACCAAAAGTAGTTTTGTGGTCCCCTGGTTCACCCCTGTCGATTCGACTACTTTTTCGTCGAAATCCGGACCCATCAATTTTCGCTAAAAACACAAAGGCTATAGCCTTTGTATATTTTGCCAAAAATGGAAAAAATGAAAATCGCTGGAAATGATTGGAATTGGTCTAGGAGGGTCGCCTTTGACCTCCTCTGTCGAAATTGCGTGCTTCCTGCCTCTTTTCCATCCTGTTTCTTCAACTATAAAGTTGCTTCTTTGGTTTGTCGCAGGAAGATTGGCCTGGAGGTGACCTGACTTGGACATAAGCAAAGCAGCCTATGTGTCACCTGCAGTATGCTGAGTTGGCGTCGCAGCACCCAGCAGGAGGAATCGCTCCTTTTTCTCATGATCGCAGGAATGAATCTGGTAAGTTTTGACTTTCAATGTGATGTTAACTTAAAATACCAGTACTTTTATGGTAGTTATGTCTGGTAAAAGTTTATTTTGGTTTTTTTTCTATTTGGGGGTTACTTGTCATTTCTTTACTGCTTATTCTAATTTCATATATACAGCTTATTACTTGAGCCTCAAATATATAGCCGTGTTCTAATTTTAGTGCGGAACTAGAGGCAAATCATTAG
>NW_026267320.1:208626-209822 GCF_000697945.3 Frankliniella occidentalis | reverse complement strand
CCCCCCACCTCTCCCACCGAGATACATCTTTATGTCAAAGTGAATGCACTTTTCTCCTTTTTCGGCCGTGCCCGAGCTATGATAACTGCATACAAAACGAGCAGAATAACGCTTTAGCAAGACCAAAGAGAGAGGCGAATTGAAGGGGAAGAGGAAGGGGATGGAAATCAGCAGCCGTGCTCCCACTAAGCGGCTGGCGCTCTTCAAAAGACGCCCACCCAAACATTCCACTTTCAATTAAATTTACTTGCTGTCCCTCATGCGAGACGCCTATTGCGTTTCCAGAACGGCATGCAGTGGCGGGGCGTGCCTGCTCGCAGTGCACCGCTACGCTGCGCTCGCGCCGCCCGCCGCCGCGACACATTCCGTCACAGCGGGGCGCGGCGGCACAGCGCGGCGCCACTCGATAGAGGACGTCAAGTCCGGCATGCGGCCGGTCATTAGTAGGTAGCGTACGCGATAGCACCGCCGATAAGGCGCGGCGCCGAGCGTCACCCGGCGGCCCGCTCGTGGGCCCGGCGTGACACACGCCACGCCGCGTCCTGGAAGTGCGGCCAGGAGCGGGAAACGGGCAGGAAAGCGCGCCGCCCAAAGCGGCGTCGTGCCGTCATCAGAAACGCGACGGTAACTGATCGGAGAGGGTGGGGGGCATACGACACCGGCTGCTTGCCTATCTTTCTGGGGACCGGAAAGCGTTGGCGTTTGGAACTCCTCGTGTGACTTCGGATCTAGCGAGAAAACGGGTGATTGCTTTTTCCTCTCTATATCGTGCAGGAAAACAAACTTCTGGGGTACCAGGCAGCACCAAGAGCGAGGCGTCTGTTGAGAAGCCTGGCTCACCGACCGCACCGGCGGCACTCACCGAGCGCGCGGACGCCCGGTGCGCGGGGCGTGGGGGCACCAGCGCCACGACGCCGGCCAAGACGATGCACGAAGACGCGATGCACGCCGCCAGCATCGTCTCCTCCGCCGGGGACAGCGTCGTCGCCGCCGCGTCGAGCCCCTTCGGCTGCTTGTCAGCGCGGCGGAGGGCGGCGGGGACGCGCCCCAGGTACAGGCGGGCGGCGCACTCCTTGGTCATGGTCGGGTCAGCGCGGCGTCAGGTGGCTAGCGAGCCATCGCGGCCAGATAACAAGCTCCTGACGGCCTCTGAGCGGGCGGGCGGCCGGGCCGGGAAACACTATCGCGGGCGGGCG
>NW_026267320.1:201767-202401 GCF_000697945.3 Frankliniella occidentalis | reverse complement strand
CCCCCCCCCCAATCCATACCACCTCCTGCCCCTCCGCACTCAAAAATATTGACCCAGAACGCCAGAGTCGCGGCCAGGTTCGATCATCTGTTTCTTCCAATCGTGTATCGCGCACTCGATTCGAAGCAAGCTCGGTCGAGGCTCGGTACACAAGCGGTTGGTTGCTCTATCGTCGTCTCCCCCCGTCGTCTCAGACATTCCTCAACAACATTTTCTGCATCAAAAAAGTGTCAAACGGGGTGTCTTAGTGCCCGAAAAACGAAAAGAGTGTGGGGCTTCAAAGACGGTCAGCGTCGACGGGTGAATATCCGGCGTAGCATGGACTCCAAGTGGGTGAGGGCCGAAGATAGCCGGTGACCACCTCGGCGAGGTGTGGCGGGGCGTGGCGGGCGGGGTGAGGCGTGGCGGGGCGGGCCGGGTGAGGCGAGGCGGCTGGACGTGCGCCGCCGCCGGGGCTTGTAAGTACCCACCGTCCGTCCCGCCGTCCCGTGTTGGCGGCGGCCTCTAAAACCGGAGCGCTATATGAGTCTCGCCCTCCGCGCGCCCCGCCGCGCCCCACCCCGCCCCGCCCCGCCACACAGGGAGCGCGAGACGTGCCGGCCGGCTCCGGTACCCACCCCGTCGCGTGTACTCG
>NW_026267320.1:195696-201717 GCF_000697945.3 Frankliniella occidentalis | reverse complement strand
CGGGCGGGCGGGCGCGTACTCCCCGCGGCGGACTCGAAAGGAGACTGAGCAGCAGCCGTCTCAAAAAACACGAACACTTGTGTGCTCGGGTGCGTGCGTCACTGCACCGGGCGATATGAGCTCGGCCGCGCCGCGCCGCCACGCCCCGCCAGCGAGGGAGGCAAATGCCAGAAGTAGTGTCGCCGTTTGTTGGTAAACACCGCTAACGAAAGGCAGGTGCCCGGGCCGGACCCGGGGCGGCGCAGCCGGGCGCAGTGGCGATAGTGTCGTGCAACCGATTAACCGCCGATTGGAAGGTCGCCGCGCTGCACGCTACTCCACGCCACGGCGGCCCGAGCCAAATGCGTCAGACAGAGAGAGGGGTGGCCCGGCCGGCCCCGCACCCCGCCCGCGAACAGTCGCGTCCAAACGCGGAAAAAAACAATTAGAACGCCGTCGTCGCCGCTGGATTCTTGGAGAAGTCATTAGAGCAAGGTTCTACGGCAGAAGATGGCGCTGATGGTTCGGCTGCAGCCATCAGTCGTCGCACAATACAGCGCGTCACAACCGTGTCACAACCTTGTCACAAACAAGCTAAATATTTGCCTTTCGTAGCGTGGCTGCCATACATTTTGTGAAGACATTTAGTTTTATTGATGAGATTTTAGTACGCATAGGGTTCCAATGAAAAGTTTCTCTAAACACGAGGCATGAAATTTTCGAGGATAAAAGCTTAACTTAATTGCATCCCTCCCATGGACAAAAATGTTATTTTTCCAGTCATAGAATGCAAATTTGTAACTTACAAGATAAAGAATTGAGAACTACCTAAGATGTTCATGAAAATGCATCTTTCTCGGGACAAAAAATAGCCGTTTTAGATTTAGAATGCAGACGAATCTTTCCCAGTATTCATTGGTAATCTCTCGTAAGCATTGGTAATCTTCGGTAATCATTGGTAATCTTTTACAATTTGGTAATCCGGTGCACACATTTTTCTAGAGTTAGGCACCCCTTGGCTTTTTTACTTTATCTTGCTATCTTATTGAGACACATATCGGCTTGACCACACAAAAAGTGCTCCGAGCTGTGTTGACAGTAAGTGCCTCATCAGCCCAAAACAGACTACGCATTCCTAAACCACTCGTATACGTCGGTCACATTTTCGTCCCGCCACAGGATGACAACACTACTTGTCGTCTATCTAAGTCGCAAACTGCGCAGCGCTGCCTTTTTCAAAACACGCGCCATTAATCCCAAACCCATTGGCCGCTAACGGGGTCGAGATCACGGACAAGTCCACAGGGCACCACCGCCAGGGTCGTGGCGAGAGGGGAGCGCGGACACACAAGGCTGGCTGCCGCACGCCACTATACTGGTGCAAGCGGTCGCGGAAGGAAAAGCGAGAGAAAAAAAAATCTCGACGGGAGCAACGGAGGACGCGCCGCGTCGCTCCGCGTCACGTCACTTTAGCAGACGACACAAGCACCAAGTTCGGTATAGACGGTCGACACCAACCGCTGGACGGGTCGGGGCACGGAAGCATCGGGGGCCGTGGGCACTCAGAGAGAGAGAGAGTAGGGGGCGCAAAAAGGCGGGGATCACTCACTTTACTACTTTAATGAAAAAAATAATATTCAAAACTTACGAAACTTTTTTTAGAGGAATTTGAGGACGTTAACTGGAGGCATTGGCTGCAGTTGGACAAACGAAAGAACTCGTTGAGCATTGAGAAGGTTCGCGGCCGCTCATGTCTGCACGCCAATAGATGCCAATTCCAGAGGGCGCCAGCCAGCTACTTTATGTGACTACTGTACCCGCACTGTCATTGTTTAAAGTGTGACGGCGACATGAACGACAAGGACCCGCACACATTCTTAAAAGGTGAGTGTACTGGCAATGTGCTTCGGCAATGTTGTATGGCAGATATGAAAAGCGACAAGTTTACAAACGCTCGATGCGAGAGCGAGAAGTGGCACCACGCCTGTCCCTTACTCTTTTTGAGGCAAAGTAGGGGTTATCAAGCTCGGATATATTTCTATAGACTGTGCATTACGACACAATCAAGGACTTGTGTGCCTGGCGAGCTGCCTGGTGCACCGCGAGTCTGGAATACTTGTGAAGTGTTGCCCCGCTTTTTCCCCCACACGGGCGAAAGAAAGTAGATTGCGGCCCCGTAATCTACCGTGCGCGGTAGTTGAACTCGTTGAGATCGGGCGGGGCGGGGCGGGGCGGGGCGTGGTGGGGTGAGAAGGGGCAGAACGTTGTAGAGCGGGGCAGGGCGGGGTGGCCGCCCAGCTTAGCCGCGTGTTGTTTCCGCCGACGAAAGCCATCAAAACGCGATCTACAGTCGTTCAACTGGCGCGATTGAGTCCGCGGAACGGGACGGGGACGGAGTGCAGCCGCCTAGGTGTCGACCAGAACAACAACAGGATTACGATTACGGGCATAAAGCCGCTCGCGCGCGCCCGTTCGCCTCGCGCCCGGTCAGCTGATCCCAACTACATTGATGGTCATCGCCGCTGCACACCGCCACCCACCACCGAGTTGAGCGGAGTACACAGGCCCAGAGGAGAAACATTTGACTAGTAAAGGTCAAATAAATATTATGAAAACATTTCCATAAACATTTTAAGAACAGATTTTTTAATTTGTGGGAAATTATTACGTTAATAAAATGCGTTTGGTGGTTGTTTATTTATACAGAAAAATTAATTTAAATTTGCAAAGTTTACTATACCAGGTGGCTGATTAACCCCGCGCACTTCTGTAGATTGTACCGCACGGTACGGGTGGGCTTGCCTATCGCACCTGTCCACGGCGCCTTGCGAGCCGAGCGAGTAGGCAACCTGCCCGCACTCGTGCGTGCGGTACAGTCTAACTACAGAAGTGCGCGGGGTTAATCAGCCACCTGGTGTGTGATCATCCAAATAGCTGCCTCATTCGCCGTTACAAACTTGCCTTTTCCAGCGAGTCATGCCACATGCAAGCTCTCATGGCGCCTGATAGATAGGCAGCACTCTGTCAGTAGGACATGCGTGTACCGCGGGGTGGCCTACCCCGAGTCTCGCAGGCGCCGAGCTCTTTGCACGATTCGCCGAATGACTCTGAGAAAAGTCAGACGTACTCTCGGGGACGATCCCTATTGCAAAGACGCCAATGCTTTAGACTACTAGCCCTGCTCTGCGTCCTGCGCCACAACTGGAAGGTGTTTTTGTTTGTGGCCACGCGCACAACACCACAGCGGTAGCATTGTGGCAATAAAGCGGCGTGCGGAGACACGGATACGAGTGCGGCGCCTCGCAAACTGCTTCATCACTTTACGCAAAAGCGTGACGGAGCAGAGTCTGCGCGTGTCACTGGCCCGGGGTCCGGGGTCGGGATGTGCCACGAGAGGGGGGGGGGGGGCAAAACGGGCGCGAAACGGCGAGAAATGAGCTGTCTGATGAGCCCAACGGGCCAAGGCTGTTCAGAGGGAGGGGCGCGGAAGAGCACGGCACATGTGGGACAAGGACGCGTGCGTAGGAGTGGCTCAGGAGAGAGCGAAGGAGAGAAAGAGAGGGGGGGGGGAGAGTGGAGGCAATGAGGGAGAATGAGGAGGGAGAGGGAGAGAGAGAGATAAGAGAGATTATTGGGCGGGCTGAGGCCACGGGGGGGACATGGTCCAGCGCGCGGCGGCGACTGGGGGGCGGGCGGCGGCACAGCGCGGAGCCCCTGCAGGGGCAGCGTAGGCCACCCCGCGCGGCACGCGCGCGCAACGGGACTGCCCACCCCGCAGGCGCTCCTCGTCCCTCGACCCGCGAGCGACTAAAGTGGGAGAGGCGATCACACCGCCGCACGAAGAGCTCGGGGCGGCGCCAAAGTGCCCCACGCGGCCAGGGTCCGAACACACCGGCCAGCTATCTCGTTCGCGTGTCTGACAGCAGAGCTCTCATCGCGAGAAACCATTTTCACTTTTGACTGAGATTAGTTCGAGTTTGTTGGCATTTATGGCGCAATGGGAACACAATCGCGACGGCACGCTGCCACACAACTGTGAGACAGTCTCACACTTCTCCGTAACGCTTTCTACAGACGAAGAACTATGTCGAAAGTAGTGTGCTTGGTGTGTGTGAAAGCGCACCCTCTAAAGCAGTGTACGCCCTGCCTGCTTGCCGATGTCGGCTGCGCGACCTTTGATTTCGCACCGACGACGAACCAGTTCCGTAACACAAGCCTGCTCATTTTCGTACAATCGTGAGTGACGTCGGGCCCTGTACTGTGAACACGCGCCTTCCATGAAACACACACCGCCTGTACAGGAGGCGCATGGTGTGATGAGGCGCCAGGATGGGAAAAGGAAGTTCACGACATTCCCGTGCAGAGTCAGCATTTCATCAGCCGTATTACTGGGAAATCACAAAAGGGTAGGGGACGCTGACAGTTGCGCTAACAGATTGCGTCAATCCATGTAGGCCGAAGTTTGAAGCCCTTTCCAAGCGACTGGAACTCTGAGAATTAAGATACTTGTACAATGTACTTAAATCATGTACACTAGAATTCCAAGTGTGTGAATGTTGCACACTTGAAGGTGTGTGGATTTCCGTTCGTACAGTTGAGGACAAGTAAGCGTACGAATTCAACTGAAATATTTAGTCACCCACCTTCAAGCGTGCGGCATTAAAACACTTGGTTAGTGTTACGCATGAAGGGTTAATGTGATATGAAGCAAAACTTTTACTATTTCATTATTTTCATTATTTTTAACAGGACACCCACTGGGCGAAAATTTTCTCAGGCAGTGTAAACTGATATTATGCGCCACACATGGGCGGCTGTAGCGGAGGCCGGAGGCGAGGATCAATCTAGGGTTTCAAGGATCCCATGTGGGTCTTTGGAGCCCCGCCAGGCCCCGCCAGGCCCCGCCAGGCCCCGCCCCAGCGCGCCTCGCATGAACGACCATTCATCGCGCATCCAGGCCCCGGGCGCGGACGGCCAGCTGCTCAGCCTGCCTCCAAAACACACCACTACTTCACGTCAAGTGGGTTTATCTAATCTGGCTGCGGCCCGAACATTTCCAGGTGAGGGATTAGAATCGCAGCTTCCTACACGATAGATAAGGTCCATTCCTTTCCTCTGTCCAGGTCAAAGCAGAGGGGTCTGGTAGTTAGGAAAACTCTTCCTACTCCCAACCTACACTCTCATTTCCTTACGGACTCGCTTACGGAGAGTTTGTGCAAGCGTAATGCGGATGACAAAACATCTGTAATACGGATAAAACCGTCTGTGACATGACTTAGGCCATCCATAAGATATGGACAAAAACATGTTGATCCAAAGCAACTTACGAACCAAGCCATGTTTGAAGTACAAATGATATTATTCATATTACAGACAATTACGTCTTATAGATAACTTGTGATCCATATTACGCTTACGCTTGCACAAAATTCAAACAAATTTGTAAGGTATGAATTTAAGAGTTTTTAATGTGTGGCCCTTGGCCCTACGCTTTAAAGGTCTTCGTCGATCTTTGCTGTTGCCAAATACACATTAACGAACGACCACGCTGCCGATGTTCGAACGGCTCGCCCACACACGTCTGCTTGATGGGACCGGGCCAGGTGGGGCCGCGACCGCGCGCGGGGCGGGGCGGGGGAACCGGAACACGCCAAGCTCGGCGATGTGGGCGCATCGCCACGCCACTGGCCGTCTCTCTCGCTCCGCTCGCCCGCTCCCTCTCTCTTTCTCTCTCTTTCGCGCGCCGCGCTCCGCGGGCAGCGCGGCGGGTGAAAGCTGAACACGCTGCATCACATTGGCGCACCGGCGTGTGGTGCGCCGAGCCGACGACGACTTTGCTCGGTACTTTGACGTGGCGTGGGTGTGGTGTATGGAGGCAGGGCAGTCAGGCGGCGGGGAGGATGGATAGAAAGTTTGGGACATGCGAAAGACGACGTCGCGTCGCGGGAGATCGAGTGTCGGGGTCCCCTCGTATCTATCCTTGGCCCTGGTGCGGCGGGGTGGTGGCCCGTGTCCGCGCCCGCCGCTGGGCACCCCCCCCCC
>NW_026267320.1:189003-192256 GCF_000697945.3 Frankliniella occidentalis | reverse complement strand
CCACACAGGGAGCGCGAGACGTGCCGGCCGGCTCCGGTACCCACCCCGTCGCGTGTACTCGCCCGCGCGGCCCGCTCGCCGTTTAGTTGTCTGCCCCCGCGCCCCGCCGCGCCCCACCCCGCCCCGCCCCGCCACACAGGGAGCGCGAGACGTGCCGGCCGGCTCCGGTACCCACCCCGTCGCGTGTACTCGCCCGCGCGGCCCGCTCGCCGTTTAGTTGTCTGCCACGGGAAGTTTCCCACGCCCGGAGGGGAAATGGAATATTGCTGGACACGTGCAGCGCTGGTGCGTCCATCTACTCACGCGCTTCTGCTGTTTTTTTGCCGTCGGCTTCATTCCTTTTGCAAACATTCTATCGCTTCATTATGCAGGAGGAGCTTTACTGGTAAGATTTCAAAAGTGTTGGGTTGACATCACGTATCGTTTGTGGCGGGCGGAGGGTGCGTGGGCCCGGGGTACCGCCGGGCACCGCAGGGCATTGTGCCGGCCCATTACTGCAGACGGCAGCAGAATGGGCAGAATGCTCTCCCGAGAGGTTAAGTGTGTTGTGCAGTGAATTGCAGCCAACGATAGCGAGCTGTCGCGTAATTGGCGAGAAAGAAGCCCCTCTGGCCGCAGGGGACCCCTGCTGGGCGTTTTCAGCCACGTGTGGCCACGTGACATCGTACTCACAGCCACCGGAAGACGTCATTCTACGCACAGGTCCGCCGCCCGAATAACTCGCGACCAACACCAACCTGCGGACAGAAAAAGGAAAGACACAAATTACTTCAACTTCAGAAACAATATTTTATTTTCCCGAACAAGAACAAAAGTAAATTTGAAAAATGTTCACTTTTATTAATACCCGTTTGGTTCGAGGGGGCCACCACTTCGATTTAGGATGTGCACAGGACCACGTGATTACAGGGATTACATACACGTGAATTTTGAGGGATTACACATGAATTTTCTTGAATTTCTGCACTGGAAACGCAAGTGTGTAAACGTCCCACACTTGTAGGTGTGTGAATATCCATTCGTACACTTAGAGGGGTTGGGATTAAGGTGTGAACTTTTCTAGAAAATTCACACGTTTTCTCCACTTAGGGTACGAATGGATATTCACACACCTACAAGTGTGCGACATTCACACACTTGCGTTTCCAGTGTGGCTCTAAAACCATTAAATTTGGACAACAAGGTGAAGTTTGGTGATAATCGTTTAAAATTTGGTCAAGTATTACACGGAATACAGAATAATTACTCGGTAAAAACAATGTCGCATTTTTTGAGGAAAAAGGGAAAACTTTGAGGAACTTCCATGATTGAGGAAGAGTCCTCCGATGTCGAAATCTTTTCAAAAATGAGGAAAAAACCCACATGTTTTAGGAGACTTCCTCGAAATCTGACGAGTGTTTGTCAAACCAGGGGAGTTCGTCAACGTTTCCCCTTTTCCCTTAAAAAAGAAGACCTTGTTTCTACCGTGTACATAGGGCACTCTCATCTGTACCCAGGATTACGCGGTTTACTCAATGCCCTCGTCATCCACTGAGCCAGCACAGGGCGAACCCATTAATCATGACAGCACCGTCTCGCAGGGACGCGCATAAGTTCAGAGGTCAGGTCCACCATTGACCGCGGAGATGCGCTTTCAATGGTGCACTTCAGCGCCGACGTATCGGTACGAGAGAGAGAGCCGCGCGCATGACTGGGCGCAAGCAGGGCCCGGTTCTGTCAATCCTTTTAGCCGCGAGTGCAAAGAACGCACACTGGAAAAAATTCCTACGCCCGCACCGCACACCATTGCACACTCAGAAAACCGTATCTTTATAGGAAAAAAATCATCATAATAACCAGAAAAATTTTCTTTGCCATGAAGAACAATTCTCTTTAACGTAAGGGGGCAGACCTGTCAAATACTGGAAAATGCATTGGTTCGGGACATTATTTGTTTTGAGAAAAATACCTATCGCAGTGAAATAAACGAAATACCCCTCCTATAATTGGCAATAAATGAGGCCTGATGTGAGCGGCGGCGCTGCTTCCAGCTCCGGCCGCTAGGGAACCGAGAAGTGTACCCGTCTGGTTTATGCCGAAGAAGACCGTGTCCCTCCTCTACCATGAATCAAATTGTAGCCCATAATTCTTCATCAATTAGAGGGCCTTTTCGTCCATTTCACTGTGATTCATAGTTTTTGTTTAAATAATCTCCTGGGCTTAGACAGGCCTTAGACAGGTCTGCCCCCTTAACGAAAATGTTTTCAATTTGACAAAACTTTCGTTCACTTCGATAATTTTTTTCGTCACCCGACCGAACGAAAAATGTTTCTTTGGTTTCTGGTAAGAAATTTTCGAAATGGTAAATAATGTTTCTTTCGATTTATGCAAAGAAACGTTTTTCGGGGTGCACATGGGGTACTATTATTGCGATTTCTTCATGACTGCCCAGGACGCCGTCCGTCTAGGTCGTTTGGACCAGTCGGACTGATCGCAGATGGACGCGGCCCCGGGCCCGGGGGTTCCATCGTGTCTGCCCCGGTTCTTAGGAGAAGCTTGTCAGAGATGCGCATCCTGGTCTGTGTGACGTCACGCCCGGGCGGCGTTTTAGTCAGCCCGGATAGCCCCCCTCCCCCTTTCCCCGCCCGTTTATGGGCGACCATGCCCCGACCCGATCCGTCAAAAGAGGCGCGCCCGACCCGGCGGGGCGCGGGGCGCGGCGGCGGACCGCAGTTCACACGATCAAAACCGCGGGGCCGGCCTGATGGTGGAAGAAAAACTCCACACGAAAAAAAAAATACCACGCACCACACAGCGGGTCTTTGACATGTATACGACACCGGGCAGAGACAAGAATAAAAATAAGATAATCCAGGTTGGGTTCACTTGAACCCTGGGCGAGCGCCGAAATGCTCGACGATGTCGCCTCGCCGGTAGGAAGTCCTGACAAACCAGGTCCTGCCCGCTTGTGGTAATCAGCTCGGTGCTCAACCTGACGCAACGACCGGCCGAGCCACCCCACCCCGCCCCGCCCCGCCCCACCACACCTCGCAAGACCAACCCGACAACAAATATAACGAAGCGGCCGCGTGCATTAACAAGGCTAATTAACGGATTTCAGTCGGGAAACCAAACTGCTCTTTTTCCCGCGCGAAAATCCAGACAGACACGTTTCTTACATTTGCTTTATTATTTCTGCAAGGCCTTTTGCAGTAGACCGCAACAACCAGCCGCACTACTACACCGATTCTCCCCCACCCCACCCCGTCCCCCC
>NW_026267320.1:188151-188537 GCF_000697945.3 Frankliniella occidentalis | reverse complement strand
CCCCGTTGCATCGGCAATGCACCGGCCGGCGACACAAAGCGGCGGCACGGCGAGGGCGGTGCCGACCGGGAGATAACGAGGTCAGAGAAGGACGGGGCGTCTGCAGCTGCAAGGGGGTCCATTCTATCCGGGCGACAACAATATTCTTTTATGATTTATTATCACTCCTGTTTTGTCGGCTGCAACGTTTATTTGTAACAAAGGTTAAAAATAAAATCGTATCCGCCCCCGCGACAGCCAGTCTGAAACAGGAGTGTGTGACCGTGTGACACCGTCTGCTGCTCTTGACGCTTCGATACAGTAGCAGCAGCAGAGGGGACGTACGCGTTCGCGTTATGAAAGTGGGGCGCCAGCCGCGTGGGGCGGGGCGGGTTAGGCAAGGCGGG
>NW_026267320.1:170589-188101 GCF_000697945.3 Frankliniella occidentalis | reverse complement strand
GGGGGGGGGCAGATTCACTGGGACAACCCTGTGGGTGTAAAGCACGAGCCGCCTCCAGCCGTTTCCAGCATGCTCAAGTTGCCATTCGGCCGCCTCTAGCGATTTCTATCCGGTTCAATCACTTGTATTTGGACGCTGAAAAGTTTCCCCGCACTGTGTCTGTCAGTCGTCACTATCGGCAACTGCAGTCTGCACCTCCCTTAACCCCGACCCGACACGGGTTAAGGTAGGACCCCTGTAAAAAAATGCTAAAAAAGGGGGGAAATTGATTCTTGTTATCTGTGATAAAAGTGCACTCGAATTCTTTCTCTCTCTCTCAGAAGATTATTTGCTTGTGGCTGATATTAGGTATATTCAAAGTTAAAGAGATTTGGGAAAAACCGTCCAAGCCCTCCATGTTTCTTTTTTTTAGATAGAATCAAAAGCCATTGAACTCAGAGCGCTTGATTTTGAAGTGCCCCGCAGAAGTGTTACTTATTTCATGTTTAAACTTAAAATCTCAGTTTGGAAATAAGTCAAAATTATTCCATGCTTTTGATTCACAGACCACTTGTAACTACCTACAGAAACAATCCCTGGACTAAACGATTCCCTGGGTGTATGTAGACTTAGTCTTAGTAAAGCGCACACGTCCATAGGTTATTACAATTTGGCTGTAAGTTCTTCATTGGTGCGTGTGCGGTTGGTTGCCTGTTGCCTATCGTCTCTGACCATCTCCGACCCTTTACTGCCCGTGTGATGTAAGATCGTCAAGAAAAGCACAACCGTTTTCCCCGCTCATTCGGCAAATTACGAGAGCTCGGCGCCTGCGATATTCAGGGTAGGCCGCCCCGCAGCACACGCATGCACAACAGACACGATCTTGCCTACCTTCCAGGCGCTATGGACCTGGACCTTGCAGAGGATATGACCTTTTTAGGCTCGTAACACCGAATGACGGACGGACTTTCGGGATGATCCCTTAAGGAAACCCGTCGACCATCGAAGTCAGATGGGTGGCACCGGTGGTGGAAAGTCTGACTCCGTGCTCGCCCCATGCCGTAGGGGGACCGGACTCGGGCACGGGCAGTCGCGAGTGTACGCCGCGCGGGGTTCAGACCAGCAGGCGGCTATTATCATACGGCCTTGATTCGCGTTGAATCACAAACTTTACTCGGGCCGAGCAGCGCTTTAAATCCACCGTGGCCGTGAGTCAGGTGGTGATCGGTGAGCTTGGTGCGTGGGGCAGCGGTGTCACGAGCACGTCCTGGTTACACAGCGCGAGTCATGACCTACCGACCGACCAGTCAGAGACAGTGATTCGGACTCTCAGTACGTAACTTAAAGTACATACTCGTCTGGTCTAGCACAACACATGGTCATTTTTCGTCTCCCTTATCTCGGTTACAAAAATACATTACACCTCTTGGTCAAAAGCTCATCAAAACAACAAAGATCATCCGCTTTGCATTTATTGTTGTGACATGCACAGGGGCGGGGGTTGAGGGTCGCGAGAACAACCCTCTTCCGGAAAAAAATAAGACGAAAAAGTCCGACTTCTCGCGTGGGAACTCGCTGGAGGCGGGCGGCGGCGCAGGGGTGACTCAGTGTGCGCAGTGCAGTCGCAGTACAGCTCGGGGGCCTACGCCGCTGGGGGGCAGTCACCAACATCACGCGAAGAAAGTTTCGGAGAAATTCATCGGCAAGGTTCTCGGTAGCGTTTTGGATCGGACAGCTGGTCCGCGCCGCCCCAGCACATTATGTCCAATGTCCATCCATGCCGCACCATTTGACGCGACCCAAAGACTTACTCACCGCGGCCGCGCGTCACCAGGGATTATAGTGGAGACGCGCGGCTGAGTATGGTTCAAGTGGTTGAAGTGGTTGCGGGATGGCCTGACCAAACTCAACCACAGCGCCGCCGCCGCGTCACGCCGGCCAGCTGTGCCTGGCCTGGTGTGCGACACGGCTCGCGAACGTCAGACCGCAACTACTTGCAAACCGGGTGCTGCGTGACCAACAATCAATCAAGTAATTTACCGGCTTTTTCCAACAAAACCACGACAACAGCAGCGATAATCAGAATTTGCATGTTGATGCGTGCCTTCGAGTAGGAGTCTTATGATAAATGACGATTATCACCTCGACGGGCCCCCTCTTCTTTTCACCCGAAAAATGATATAACAGTATAAACCAATTTTTATTGCTTTTAGAAAAAATGGCGCGCACTTATGAATGGATGGGCAGAGATACGGCGTGTCCAAAAAATGGCCTTGCGACACACGCACTCCCGATAAGGCCGGAACTGCGTCTGTGCCCTGAAATATACACAGCGGGGTTAACGACTTCATCCAAGATCGATAAGACATTAATTATTGTCATATTTGTTTTTGCATAAGCGGTTTGTACAGAGGATGTGATATGCAGCAGAATACGACGAGTACTCCGAATATGATTGGAACAGGTGCTTGCGTCCAAGTTGAACGAATAAACTTTATTGAGGGTGACCAAGTCGCGGCGAGACTAAAAATAGAAACCACCCCGTATAACCGTCCTAGATGTGGCCATATACGTAGTAAATAAACAAGGAATGACAATAATTGTCCCCGACAAAGTAGCGGCGAGCCCGGTCGGCCCAGCAGCGCCGGTCAGACCGACACGCCACAAGCGGTCAGTCCGTCCGTAAGTCCGTCTGTCCGCACCGAACCTGTCGCCATATGTGTGCAAACGTGACTGGTTTGCGATCAACATGACTTAGTGTCTCATCTCGTGCGGCATTTCCACATGGCGTGATGGGAAGGGTAGTGAGGGTTTCTCATCAGTGATTGGTTGGTAAAACGTATTGTTTTTGTTCTCCTTCTAATTTCTTCAATTAAAACAAAAAGTTTGAAAAACTTTACTTTTAATGTTTTAACAGAACACATAATCTTTATATGTGAGTGTGTTGGGGGGGGGAATTAGATTTTTTTATATTTTTTTTTGTGTTTTTTTTGTGTGTGTCTGTCCAGAAGTGGCACCAAGCGCTACGCCACGGCCGAGATGATATCAATTTATGGGTGAGATAGATGTTCCCGCCATCTTTTCCAGTAAAGGCGAGAGAAAAAAAGGGAAAACAAATGAAGTCTGTTGTGGCATGGTGTGTTTTAAGGAAACGCCTCTCGCGAAAAGATAGGAGAAATCGCCGAGATAACGACAACTTTTTCTGCTCCAAGATCGTGTGTGTGTGTTGGGGGAAGACACCCATTACCCTATCAATGCCAGTGGATCGCCTGAGGGGGGTATACAATAGACCAGTGTATTTGTTCCTGGTAGCAGTTCCCACAAGAAAAAATAAAACATCAGAATGTGTTTTCTTACTATTTTTGAGAAAAAAACTATTTAAAAAACTGCTAACATGGCAGCGAGCCCCGCGCACGAGGGGATCTATTTTTTGCAGACATCACCCCTATGATAACCCACCCCACGCAATACCGTGTGTTACGAGCGGGCCGCTTGATATGGCACTCTATTCGTGTCGTGAAATATTTCTGCGAATCATGCGCACGCACGTCGCACTCCACAAATTGGTTCTTTCGACGTATGATAAACACGTCAAATGCGACCGTGTTTTTTTCCTTGTCAGAGACAAGTGTATTTTTGAAAAAGGTGTTCGCTATCCAACAACCCAAACTGCTTCCCGGAAAGTGCACGCAACAAAAGCGATCTCATTCCAAGAACATCCCCCCCCCCTTTTTAAAGAAATGTTCTTCCTTTTTAACCCATAGTGCAAATAAGTGTGAAACAACAACATTTGTATTCAAATTTGGGGGATGAACTTGAATAGAAAGCACAGTTTTAGGGGGGTGCTGAAAGATTTGCCCTAGTGCGGAGCTCGTAAGAACGGTAGTCATACCCGCGGTGAGCGCTAGCATGCCAGGGCCGGCCAGGGCCACTGCACCCAGCTCGCACCACAGTTGGTTATCGGCGACACACGGGAAAAATTGCGCTTGCGCAGGTTCCGCTGCCGATACTGCAGAACTGCTGGGCATTGACGACACGAGCGGGATTTTTTCCCTCTGTCTCTGTCTTTCTCTCTCTCTCTCTTTCCCCGAGGTCGCGTGGGTAGAAGGCTACATTTGATTCTGCGGTAAAAACCACTCAGGCCAGTGGCCAGTGCAGGTCAGTGGTCAGAGGTCACGCAGCCGCGCCCGCCATTGGTCGGCGCTGGCACCGCGCCCAGACCGCCCGCCACCCTATTGGCCATTGGTCCATGACGGCGGACAACCCGGGACGACGAGTATGACGCCGAGACTGAGGCGCACTAGGCCACCGCCGCCCGCCCACGCCCACGAACGATAAGTGGAGTTGAAACTTTCCGCATATAGGCGGCAGCACGCAACGAGGCAGGCGAGGGTGAAGCCAGCCGCCTTCTCCTTCGCCGTCGCGATAAAGAGCTTGCAGCACAACAAGAAGGGGGTTGGTGGTTGGTGCCGAGGTGAGGGTGGTGCGGGCGGGGCAGCCTTAACCCAGTCAACGGGCGACGACCCTGGGGGACCTTGGGGCCGGGGACTGGACCGGGCCAGAGCACCCCGCCGCGTCGTGACGTGGACAGCGGCCAGCCTCCTGACTCCGGGGAACGCCCAGACAGCACCGCCCAGCGCAGCGCCACCCGACCTGACCGGGGGAAGGGGGCATCGCGTCAACGACCAGACCAGCGCAACGGGGTGGCGTTCCAAGGCTGAGGCGGGCGAGGCGCGTGGCACGAGTAGTAAGGCAGGTCAAATTTGGACGAATTAAGGTTCAGTTGGTGTGCCCAAAAATTCTGACAAACCCTTCAAGAAGAGCACAGCAAAGCAAACCGAGGTCTTTCCCTTTCCTTTCGCCTTTCTCTTTCTCTCTTTCTCTTTTTTCCTCTTTCCTTTTTCCTTCTTACTTTTCCTCATTTTTACCCTATTTATTTCTTCGGAATGATTCTGCCGCAGATCTCCCGGGCGCCGCACAGCAGCGTCACGGGGGCGACAAGCGTGCGTAATCGCCGCGTGTACTTCCCCGGCGCGTGTGAGAGGCGGCCCGACGGCGGGCGCCCCGCGCCGCGCATCGTAACTGGACAAAACCAGACGAACTGCTGGGACCGATACACTCGTGCTGCTTCAATCACGCTGTGCTGTTGCAGGCTAGACTCCTGTTCTGATAGACTGAAACCGCCCAAACCACACGTGTTCTGCTAACTCGTCCCCCCACCACCACCACCACACACACACCCGCGCCCACTAAAGTCCTTGGGAGAGAGCGAGGAGCGTCTTAGGCGTAATGGCACCTTATGGATGGACGCAGCTCACGGACGGGACGGTCTGGGACGACCACCACCATACCGGACAACGTCCAAGGACCGTAGGACCGTGCACATCACCTCAGATGGGCCGACTCCCGCCGACGAACGACACCGCAGTCACCGGGCCTTACCCTTGCAGCGCTCACCTCGAGCACACCGTCGGGGACGTACTCTACCTTTTTCCGGTTGGCCCAGACGTCCGCGGTGCCGAGCAGACAGTCGTCGCACCGGCACACGTCCGAGGATGCCGACGAGAAGGAGCTGGCCGAGTCCGTCGAGTCGGTGCGCAGCAGCAGCGCGGGCAGGGGCGGGGCGGCCACAGGGGCGGCGGGGCCGGGGGCGGCGCCGGGGTCGGGGCCGCCCCCCAGCTGGGCGGCGCGCTCCATCTTGGCGACTAGCAGTGACTCCATGAGCGAGCGCGGCCGGCACGTCGGGCTGCACACCCAACGTTTGTTGTTGTTGTATTTTTACAATGCCGGTATTGACGAGCCCTACTAAGTACCCCTCCCCCACCCTCCCCAACTTGAAAAATAAAATCACGCCCCCCTCGTACCTCGGGGGCGACTGCGGTGGCGGGCCGGTCACCCCTAACGCCACCACCAGCCCCGCACCCGCGCCGCCCGAGGACAGCGGAGTGTCCGGGGGCGGCGACGGCGGCGAGGCGGAGGGCGCCGGGGGAGGCGGGGGCGGCCATGCCGCGGTGCGCGCAGCGGGACTTCAACGGGGGTGCGGGGGCCGCGTGCTCTCATTGGGCGGAGTGACGGCCATCTTCTTCTTCTTCCGGGCGCACAGCGGCCAGGACAACGACGGTGGCGGCGGCACCCGCACTGCCCCGCAGTGTTCGCCGTCCCGGATCATCCTCGGCGCCGTCCTGGTCATCCCCGTCACCTCGCCGCCCGGAAGCGGAGCCTGAGGCCGCTGCTTGGCTTCACGCTGTGCAGCAGGCCGTGCAGTGTGCGTTGCTATTGCGCCTGTTGCGTCACTCGGTGGGGGGTGGAGGGGGTACGGGACGGCTATAGATCACTCGGCGCCGCGGATCAGAGACACACATCTAGACTCACACGGACAAGTCGCGGCGGCGTGTCGGTAATCTCATTTCATTTTGTAATCGTACACGCCGTTTTGCAGCAGCAGCACCAGCACCGACGACCGCTGTGCACTACCGGTCTTTCTGTGCGGCGCAGTCACGATTGCTCCGTTAGTAACGTCGGAAACAATTATAAGAAAATCAAAGTGAGCAATAAATGGGGTGCTGGTGTTTCTATAAGCAGAAGCTTGCGACCGTGTTCGCGTCCGCGTAAGCCACGACTGCGAGACTCTGGCGGGCCGGGGCGGCCGCGGCGCGCCCGGACGGTAGGCAGCCCATCGAACGCGTGGGCCTGGCGGGCCGGCGGGCCGGACCGCTCGGGCGGGTACCTGCAACACACAAGCAAAAAAGGGCGACGTCAGAGTGTTGCAAAGATGGCGCTATCAAGGATTTATGGGTCTATTGGAGACCAAAACAAAAACGGAGGGTAAAAAAAATGCTGTTTGGCGCTTTTTGCCCAAGGTGGGGAGGGGGTCGGGCACGTATTTTCAAATGGACACTCGTGCACACCAGGGCTGTGAGCACAATAAGGCAAGGCACGCAACAGTGCTTAACTTCCACTCGCCTGCAGGCTCTCATGAGTGCATTGCATAAACGAATAATAATGGCAGACAGTCATGAGGCTGTCATGACCGCCTCCTTGTTGGTGACGCTATATCAATAAATAAAGAACATTACTTCTGGTGACATGCACCCCTTCCGACCCGACGGACCATGTGCTGTGCTGTACCCCCCTTACTCCACGTACGTCATGGTTCAGAGATACTCCCCCGGCGAGAGACTCCCGGCCTACCATGCAGTACCGTGACTTCGGTGCGGAATGTCTCTTGGGGAGGGGAGTATATCCGCAAGCAGTTGAGGACACAGAAGAAACGATCAGGTGCAAAGTTCACTCCGGTTCGAAGTACGAAGAGGGACTGTCCCAGCAAACAGCTCATAGGAAACCCGGTCAGTATGATGGTAAAATGCTGGTCGTGCGCTGTTCACCGATGCGGCGTTCTCACGCGGTTTCGATCGCACAAAAATATGAAATTTAATCACTAGAGAGGGAGAAAAAAAATCCGACTGCAACATTCCAAGAGACTGCACTGGGTCGGGGAGCGCTCATTGCGCGGAATGGTAACAACAGCCTGACGTCAATACGTGCGCTGTGCCCCTGAAGAAAAAATGGAAACGGAGGAAAGAAACGGGCGACAAAGGCGCGTTAATAACGTGTCCTGCTCGGCCCTGCTGAGCAGGGCGCGCCGCGCTCCACCCAGAAAAACCTCGAAAGACAGGAAAAATCTACCACAGATGAGCCACCCAATTTTTATTTAGTTTTCGGACCATGTTTTTTCCTTGAGATCCACCTTCCAGAGAATAGCGGCGGACGCGGACGTGCCCGTGCGCGGATTAGTTTATTTCGTGTGGATCACGAATCCATCGCGCCTGCTGTCGAGCCAACAAACCTGCCGACGGTTATTTTCCAGAAAATTCTTTATTCTGCTGCGGCTGGTGCCCCGGCTGGTACCGCCACGCGGTCGCCCTGCTGACGCCCGCCCGCCGCCGCTCGCGAGGCACTCCATCACCACAGCCGGGCTGGACCACTGCTGGACCACGAAGGCTGGAGGCGGCTGGAGGCAGCCCAACCCTCATCTCATCTCAGCCAATCTCTTTCCTTATTTGGGGGAAAAACGCAACGCCAGCTCGCGGCGCGGCGCACTCCGCGCGTCCAGCAGCACCGGCCGACACGATTTGTCTCCGCAGCAGAAACGCCGAGGAAATATAGAATAAAAAGACGAGGTGTGCGCGATCCAGTAAGATACCATCAGGCGCGGGGGAATGGGGGTGGGGGGGAGGTTACTTTAAAGCGAGCAAAGAAATGGCCTGAACATAAGTCCATCAAAGTACAACAATGACATCAATAACATGAGGGTAACAAACCGATACAAACCATCGAAAAATTGTATTCGTGTAGTATTCGCTGATATAATTATTTCATATTTCTTCTGTCGACAACAAGTTCAAGCTCGCTCACAAATTCGCAGAATAGTGACCTATAGGCACCCGGATCCACGGTAAACTTTCTGAATATTTACCCGTTATTTGTACACAACTTGTTGTTGCTTTTTGATTCTGGCAAACCTACGTTAAAAACTAGCACCATTTTTTAAGAGTGAAAAGCAAGTTCAGCAAGTTTTTCCGTGGTTTCGTTATAATTGTGCACACCGAAAGACCCTTGCACCGTTCCAGTTAGAGGAGATATTAAGCATCCTCTTAGGGCGAGCAACGCGGCACCAAGTGCAAACTTGGGCTCCATCCATGGCTCTCATTCTCATGGATCTATAGTCATAGATCGTTGAGGCAAGTAATGTTGTAACGGTTATATCAAACCCTTGCGTTTGATAGGGGCGCCCCCAATTCAAAATTTTACGAAGAGCTTAAAGACAGCGGGGAAGCGTTAGATAGTACTTGGGCGCAATAACAGCAAAGCAGTAACAACCATCGGTTGAAAATATACACTTGTGTAGGTCTATGTCTCCTACAACCTACAACTCCGAAAAAAAGTCTTGAACTGGGTGATATCTGTCGCCTTAGTTGGGGCGTTTCTATGAAAAATGAATGCCTCCGGAGGCGCATGGCCGCTGCCTTCCATCAGGCAAGCCACCAAACCCTTCATAGTGAGTTATGGCCAGGCTAACCGCCATCGCTACCCCGGCGTTACTGGCGGTTGTGGTCTCGGAGGCCGCGACGACGGTAAATAGAGAAATGCGGCACGAGAACTGGTCGCGACAGCAGGTCCCCTCCGCCGGGACCAGCGGGTACCTCTAAGCGGCCATACACAGGAGTTGTCTAATGCCCGGGACACAATGCCTTCTACAGACTTCACCCACAACGAGGCCAAGTCAGCCGCCTCCCACCTGAATCCGAATGAGTTGGAGAGGCAGCGATAGAGGGTTTCAACCCGCAGCGGCGGCCGCGATAGGGGTGGCAAGGAATCATAGTCACTAGTATAAAATAGTAACGTTTAAATAAGAGCAGAGAGAAGCCCAGGTATTCGCCGAGACATTATTGCACAGCTAGTCTTGCCCCGCCCCGTCATCCTTGCAGATCGGAGATTGCGTTTCGACAAGCCAGGATCAGGCCCTGAGCCCTGGGATTGAAGACACGGTGGGAGGGCACGCGGCGGGGGGAGGGGGGATGACAGGGCGACGCGATAAAAATCGATAAAATGCGAGGCGTATGGTTTTCTGCACAATGAGGATCATCCCGGCGGGTGGCGCGATGCTTTGCAATTACACCGCCTGGTCTGGACCGCCGGCCGGACACACTGCGAGGAAAATGCACTTCGCACCTGATCACACTACACTTAAAATACGATCTGCAGCAGATTCTTAGAAAAAATAACACGTCTTCCAACGACGCATCAGACATAAGGCTGGAGTGGCTCGTGGCCATACAAGGAAACGCAGCCGAAAATGTGCCCCCCTGTAAAAAGGGTGAACTAACAAACCCACGAGAGCAACAGAAAATCAATCACCCCTCTCCATATCTTTAACTCAGCCTAATCCATCCCTCGGCGATGCCTCTCTCCCTCTCCCTCTCTCTCCCACACACACACACTCTCACTTGCCCGTCGGACGCATTACAAGCGCGCGGAGAAAAACGAACCGATAATAATTTCTCATTATTGGCACCGCGAGTAATTGCCGCTAACGAGCTGCGAAGGCGCGCGGCCGCACACACGGCGACGTGCGAAGAGCGGACCGGAGATAACGTCGCGGGTGACGGCCATGACGTCACACACACCTTATAAAGCCCGCACGAAGACTCGCGGCATGAATATCGTCACAAGTAATAAGTCAAGCAAATTTACACGCCTGCCGCGCGCAGTTCGGTTTTTCGTTTAATTTGTTTGTTTAGGAGGGGGAAGGGGGGTACGACGGGTCCGTTTTCTGGCTGCGAGCGCCGAGCAAAGCTGCAGCGCAATACTGGCTTCGTTAAACCTCATTGTATGTGTGTGTGACTGTGTGTGTGTGTATGTGAACGCGCGCACTATACCGCTATTTTTATCTTGTTTGCACAGTGCAGAAAGTCTATTTGCAAAACACGAGCCGTAACAATCGATTCGCAAGTTTCCCTGTCCTCTTTGCGCACATCACATTCCATTTGCATTATCGTGTGTACATGCATTTTCTGGTGTGTGAGTCTCAAGTTCACGCCATACAGAATGTAACGTATAACCGAGCAAGCGCACGTTGCTGTCCAGAACCTGACATGCACCAGCGTGCACATACATGTGCTCAACACTATATTTCAATACGAAAGAATGTTTATAAGAAGTCGAACGCTTAGAAGTATGTCCAACTTCAGTGTTGGCCACGAAGCTTTAGACACTTTGAAGTGTTCAATTTACTGTTGAACACTTATCCTATTCAAATTTTCAGTCCAACACCTAAGATTGTACACCATAGAGTTAAACATTAATATGTCCAAACCAAAGTTGCTCACATATGTTTTCAGTGCAGACACGGTTCAGAGAAACTGAACTGTTTACTCTGATGTCTATTATTGACAGGTCCTTAAGTGTAGCAACACCTCCCCTCTTCGCTACGTCTCCTCGGACGAGACAGATCGGCGACATGCTCTTGGAACGGAATAAGGTTTGATGTCATCGTGCTGCGATGCCCATCCCATCGCGTCGTATCGCTCGTCAAGCAGCGGCGTGGCGACGCGCAGCGTGGCGCAGCCGATGCATGCATGCTCATTGTGCAGCCGGCGGTGACGTCAGCGGCTGTCACGCCGTCGCATCCTCCAGAGCCCCGCGGTCCCGCGCGAGGCGAGGGAGCGCCACATATACTAAACGCTAGACACTGTCATTCGTTTGATTAAGACTGCCGCAGTGAGTTGGAAGTGAAGCCAGTCGCGCGATAGCGTAGGAATCCAGTGGCAGAGAGTCACCACACTCTCTGACATTTGCAGGAGACGGCAGCAGGCTGACCTCCACCGCCGAGCCGTCCGGGAGGATTTCAGATGTCCACGTCGACTCGGGCGGTAGGCGACAAACGGCAGCATCAAGCCGGCAAGCACCTCCTTTTCCCCTCGCCGTCGTTAACGACTAGCTAAGTAGCTAACTAGCGAACAAATCGGGGCTAGGCTCAATTAGGTGTCTCAAGAAGCACGCATACATGTCATTGCTGGTTTACTATGTAAACAACAGTACTCGTCAGGTTGAGACCTCGAGGGTAATTAAGGCAATTGTAAACTTCCAATGGACGCGAGCAATCAGCCAGACAACATTTCCAAGCCATATGCATAACATTGAGCACCCGGGAAAAGTGCGTTATTATTCAAATAGCTATGCAGCAACGACCAACTTGTTAACAGTATTATTAGTATCTAGTAAATGTAAAGATGATTGTGTTTACGAAAGTAGTTCAAAACAATAGAATAGGTAGCTGGTAGCTGGTTGGGCTAGGACATCAACGCCAGACTCAGGCGGCCGGCGCCACAGCGAAGGCACGTGTATGTTCTACATCTGCCAGGCCTCATCAAATTTTCGGGCGAGTAATTAAATCATCGCGAGGATCACCTAATCGAATCTTCGACCAGAGTGTACCAGGCCAGGCGGGGAAGCCGGGCGGGCCCACCACCTCAACATAATATTAACATCGAGGGCACCGTCTTCCTGGACTTATAACGCCAGCAAACTCTCTGGGCTCGGCCCTGACGAGTCCAAGACGAGTCCAGGACGAGTCCACCGACCTGCAGGTCAATCACTTTTGGTTCGGATTCAGGTCCAGGTTCCGCTGCAACGACGCTCGCTGGCAGGTCGGCTGGGCTGCTGGCGGGGCTGGGGCCCGGGGCCGGCTCCTCGCCAGGCCAGCCGCGATCTACTTTACATTGATTTGTGGACTCGGCCCACACCGGCGCAGCACCGACACGAATGCATCGTCAGCCGACACTCAGGACTTTCATTCGGCGACACAGATTAGTAGTAATTCACCTGTAGCTTATCAGCTGTGGGAATCTCACCCAAATGGTAAATTCGGGAATGCAGTGTGCAGATTTAAAATTGTCTAATCCACTTACTTTGTGTAGTGTTTTGCTTCGCTGGACTGCAGTTACTGCTATATTTTTGACATATATCATAAGCAGCAGACATCTAGCAAAAGTATCATGTTGATTTTCCACAGAACTTCGAACTCTAAAAAGGAATTCTGAAAACGACAGGTGCAGAATGCATGTGCTGGTGACAAATCGAGGCCCGATGTTGTCTTAATTACCGTGCAGTAGAGACTGCTCTATTGGATCCAAAGCCTTTAGGGACAGAACGGGTTCCCGGTGGCTGCACTGCTCGGCTGATTGGTTGGCAGCAAACTCACGACTCCTGATTGCAAACGGCACATCACTGCGTGTGTTCTTCTTTGCCTTGTTCTTTGACAACTTGCTATTGCTACTTGCTTCGGGCAGGTCTCCCTAAAATTTTCCAATTTTCGCAATGAGTGGTATACAATATTGGACACCACATTGATATGTCATAGAAAGAGCGCTCATGAGCAGTGTTCTGTCTGATTCTCAAGAGGGTACACGTGAACAAACGGGGGGAGTCTTGTCCATCAGCATATTCACATCTTCCGTCTTGTTAAAGCGAGACACGCGCAAGATTTACGGCCTTGCAATCCTTTTCCATAAAACATCAATATGCGCGAGGTCAGGGGGTTACTAACGCCCTGTATTACTTACTTCAGGATTAAAATTCATATCAGCTGCAAAAAAAAATTCGGAAAACTGAAAAGAAGCCAGACAATTACAGGCCGACATATAAATCAAGGCACACCGTGCAGCGAGCGCTGTGGGCGGACAAGATGATATCACGACGGCTGTCGTTTGCCAATCCCAATGGCAATGTGGACGCCTGCCGGGCAGACTGCGGATTGTACAAGGATGTTTTTGGACTAATGTAACGACGCTTTGCACCTTACACCCAACATTCCCAGAGAGGTGAAGATGCATCCAAAGATGCAGAGTGAATGTGCTGCCCCACAGTGCCACCATGTTCATGCCCTTAAAAAGTTCCAAGGTGTAAGCAATGTGTACTGCGCTCTCGTGTATTTAAGAAGGGAGCTCATCGGGTGATCAAACATATCAAATTGGGAGACTTTCCCCCCTTTGAGAGATTAATTATTCCACTTATTTGCGGATCAAAAGTTTCTCTAAAACATTGCAGGCCGAAACTGCAGCATAGCAACGTCTAGTAGCGGATGACGCATCCCTCTCATCGGTTTGCAGGTCGGCCTTGTGACACGTGTCCGACCGTTTTTGTATTTCCAGACGCGTGAGCGAGCGGGTGCGGGCGCGGGCGCGCACACACACGAACAGAAACAGACGTGACACACATCCATACATCGGGCACGCGTAACTCACAGGCCTGGCCCCGTCTGCCTGGGCACGGCCAAGCGAAGCATGGGTGGACAGACGGGCAGACAGAAAGACAGGCAAATGGACGGACAGGCAGATTGCTGTGCAGCAAACGCGTAATAGCGAATCTAGTTTAGGTCAAGAGCAAAGCGGAGGAGTACAGGATCTAAAGCCAGGCATGCATCAAGGTTTGAATTCTCTTTAAACAGGTGAAAATAATGAGCGGAAGTTACGCACACGAAAAATTATTGACCATCCCGGAAACAAAACAGTTCAAACATATTTGCGGTCTTGTACAGGAAGCTTGCCAGAGTTTTTTTTTTTTTAATTGTTTTTGTTTTGCTAGCGGTGCCGCGCCGGTGGTCAAGCTGGGTGGCTTGCGGGCCCCTGAGCCTGAGCAGGGCAGGGCAGCCGAGGCCCCCGCACTGCGCAGCCATCCGCTGCCTGCATGGTCCGCTCAGGTCAGACACCACCGACCGCCACCAACCAAGTTTTCGTCCGAGGCCCCCTCTTTTATGCTCCCACCAAGACAATACAAATGCACTTCAAATGCGTCATATGCATGGCAAGCCATCTAGAATTTCGGAATAATTTAAGTCATTGTATTCAAAATAATTGTATTAATGAGTAATAATTCGAAGTTGAAATTATCTTGACGTGATATGGCTTGAACATACAGAAAAGCAAAACTGCTCTAAATTGGGTTAATGATTTTGAGTACATTACAACGAAAAAAAGGGTGAAACTGGCACGCACATGGTAGCTTTCAACAAGTGTTCATGTTCAACAGTAAATTTGAACACCTAAAAGCGTCCAAAGCTTAAAGACCAACTTTACCGTCAATCACTTTTTAGAATTCAAATGTACAATCACACACTTTTAAGTGCGCACCAGTGCTGAGCACTGCATGTACACGCTAGTTGCGCACTTTATTTATCAGTGCACCCGAGGAGGATGTGTATCGAATTTCCCGCAATGAAGACTTTTATAACTGAAAAGACTGTACCGTGTGGCAGGGCTACGACACCGCAGTTTTGTGGGTTCGCTTACCACGGGTCCAAAGCCACAGGAGGCCATGGCGCTTTATTATGGATCACCCAGAAAATACGTCGGTAATTCACGATCACAAAATCGAATAGTTTTAGCCTATACAAGACCTCATAACGCCTAGTGGGTAGGCAACATTTTGCCTCCACTGCATGTGTGTACTGCAGGTTGGCCTACCCTGAGTCTCGCAGGCGCCAAGCTCCTTGTAAGAGAATTGTAAAAACGGACGAAGCGGGGCAAAGCCGCGCGCTGTGGTGTCGTAGCTCTGACACACGATAGAGGACGGGAAACTGATGTAGGCGGAATCGAAAAAAAACACGTAGAGTACAACGGCAAATCGCGCGATAGCCGCGCCAGAAGTCAGCAGAAGTATAGTTTTTTTTTTATAGGCTGCAGCCAACTAGAGCAGAAAACACGCTCACCCACAGTGCCCAGCAAATACCAGCCACCGCCAACCGCTCTCAAGCAAATACCCATGTCAGCTAGCTGCGCGGGCGTGTGCACGAGTGTGTGTTCGGCGTCCCTACGCAGGAAAGCGCTTTCTCTTTCACCACACAACTCTAAAATCCGCAAAACCTTTCCATATTCACACATATGCGTCCCCCCCACCCCACCCTCCTCCTCCTTCTCTTCCGCTTTGCCATTTGACAAGCAGTCTGGCGAAACGTCAACACTTCCGGCCATATTGCCGATATACCTGTATGATGTGCTCGTGCGTGGAGCGCGCAGAGTCCTCTCCAGCAGTGCTTTATTACGAGACGGTTCAGCACGCGGAGACAAAGCTGACGCGTGCAAAGATTTCGCCCCACGATAAGCGGCCAGCCGTCCGGGCAGAGTCAAGGCAGAGCAGGCCCGTCTTGTGATTAGTGGCCGCCTTCTGGCAGAGCCGGCAGAGCGCGCATTCTCTCCAGAGCACAGCGTTAAAAACACGACCAGTATGAGAAGTGGCTCTACGGCAGCGCTTGGGCACGCTTCTGCTCGAGCAGGGAAGTCCGAGAAGGACGCTAAGATACAGAGAGGAACAGACAAAGCAAGAGAGCAGACATGGGTGTGCGCGAGCTGCTCATTTTCCCGCCGGATACACGCGAGCACAAACACACAAACACACACGTCGCACGCGCGCACCTCCAAAACGTAAAATAAGCAGGACAATGTAATAAATTGAAATAAATGCCGAGTAAAAAGAGGCGGTCACGCAAGGAGGAGGGGCGCGCGCGCGCGCGCGCGGCCCCGCTTCCTTTATCTCGGGACGGCCGCACCTGTGTGCACCCAGCTACACTGCCAAGGACGATCCCGCGCCACCAAAAACAACAAACGTTACTCGTAACGCGTGTTCGGCGGCCAGCGGCGGCGGGCCACATACGGCGACGACCCCCGGCGGCTCGGTCGGGCGGCCCGGCCGGGCTGGCAGCAAGGGGCACTCGCCCAGGGACTCGCACATACCGCCTGCAATTACCGGACATTGTCCGCCGCCCGGGCCGACGGTTCCATCTCATCTCCACGGTACTCTGATTGGTTATTGGAACGAGTCATCGGCACCGCTTGGCACCGCCGCAAGCCCCGCCGCACAGCGACGCCCTGCCCGACATGAATGTCCCGTGCCTCCATAATTTTCGCATCCTCCGGCCGAAGGACGCGCGACGGCGGGCTCAGCGGCTGTAAAACGGGCGGGCGCTCGCTAACCGGCACACCGGTCCACCCCGCCGTGCCCCGCCACGCCCCGCCACGCCCCCCGGGACACAAGGACAGGGCGACTTTTATGGGACCACCCTCCCCTTCTAATTTTCGCGCCCGCCCGCCCCGGCCCGCCCGTTTGCCGTCGTTGATTTAGTCATTATATTCCTGTTTGGCTGAGCGAGAGTGCAAGTGACGCGCCCGGGGCCCGGGGCCCGGGGCCGCCGGGGAGGCACCGACCCGACCGGCAGGGACCTCGGCCCGCCCCGCCCCGCCCCGGGCCTCACGCAGACGACCAGGAAGACGACGTTTGTCGGCATCGGAAACAACTGAACCGGTGGACGCGGCGGGGTGTGGCTGGCCAGGGCGCCGCACTGAGCCGTTCTGTCCAGGTGAGCTGCGCTTCCGTAGTCACGACGCTGTGCCGCATGCACGGGTTGCCTACCTGTGGCCGTGGCCAAGGTGCAATGCCAGAGACGGCAAACCCGCTCGTCCGCATAATAACTACGGAAGTAAACGCGTTCCTTCAAACGCCCAGTACAACTAACCCAAAGCGCAAACAGCGAGGGTCGCTAGAGTGGAACTAAAGTAGTGTTAGTGGTAATATGCTGAACTTACCCGACAACGATACTGGCCAGGGTGTCACATGGGGTACGGTAATCCGATAGGGGGTCGTAACGGGTCCGGTCCCGCAAGGGCAGAGGGGGGGAGGGGCTGGGCTGTCACTGTCACACACACGCGCGGCACACAATGACACTCCGTCACATTGTCACTCGGCGCACACAAAGGGCGCGACACGCGACACACAGACACACGCACACACGGACAGACACGCGGCACACAGACACGCACACACGCGGCGCCGCGAGCGTGCGGAGCACCCAGGCTCCACGGGACGGACGGAGAGGTGCCTAGCCGCCTCGCGCTGCTGCGGCCGGCTCGCCACTGAGGCTGCTCCGTACTGTCCCTCCTTCCCTCCCGCACTCCCTCCCCCCCTCCCGGAGCGGCCTCCC
>NW_026267320.1:161345-163405 GCF_000697945.3 Frankliniella occidentalis | reverse complement strand
GCGGGGCGGGGTGGCCGGGGGGCCTGCGCGGTGCGAGTCGCGGCGGCCGCTCGGGAGTAGGTGGAGGAGTCGGGGGCGTCTGCTGCTCGGCGAGCTGCTCGGGGCCCAGGCACAGGCACAGCGGTGCGCTCGCACTGATGCTCGTCAGGCTCGGGGCCCAGCCGCTCCAGAGCGCACTGCTCCCCCGGGCCCGGCCCGCCCTGTGCTGGCCCAACCGCGGCGGCGGCCTTGGGGGTCGGAGGGGGCGCACCACCACGTCCCTCTCCTCCGCCAGGACGTCGTCCAGGATGCAGTCCAGGGCGGGCGCCCTCGGCGCGTCCGCCTCCACTCCCACGAACGACGAGTCGTCATTGAGATTGTCCGAGAAGTTGGACCGCACCAGGTGGTTGACGAACTTGCGGTACGAGCCGCTGTAAGGGGGCCCCGGGCCGGTGCCAGGACCGCGACGGAGACACTTGGGGTGGAGCGGTCCTCCGGGCAGGGTGGTGTCGAGGCTGGCGTCCTCCGCCGGTGGCGATCCACCCTCCTCTAGGCGCCGGCTCCAGAAGCCGGCCGTCGTCGCGTCAGCCACGCTGGAACAATGAGAACGACCAGTTTAATTCACGATTAAAGGCAGTTGTGTCGCGCTTGCCGGCGGGCTACGCCAGTCTCTTTCCTGCCAGTGTCTCGAAGGATTGTCGAGATTCGGGAACGAGGTTACGCCGCCGTGGAAGTGTTTCCGCCTCAAGGACTCCCTTGCGACTGAGGGTCTAGAGATATTGCAGCAATCGGCAGCACCACTGCGTCGGAAAGGACGATAAAAGACCAAATGCCATTTGGGGCGACAATGCCGTTTCCGCTCGCCCCGCTGCAGTCCGGCCGCGGCGACCGGCGACCCCGTCCGACCTGCGCACTTCGTCTATTTGCGGGTGGGCCCCGCAGCGGCAGCTCGCCTCTCTGATTGGCCGCGTTCGAAAACAAATGACGCCCCGCATCCCGCCTCGCAGTCCGTCTATCTCGCCGTGAGGGAACCGCGGGTGGTGGCGTTCGGAGTGCGGCCGGGAGCGACTCAGCAGCGCAGCTCAGCCCGCCCGGCTCAGCCACGCCAGGCCACGCCACTCATTCACTTAGCCCCATATTGAATTAAGGTGAAGGTCACGCGACGATACACCGCGCTGCAGGGACCGCAGGGCGAGGCTCGCCCAGCGCAGCGCACGGGTCACGCGGCGATACTCCGCGCTAACGTGGTCCAAACCGTACCGCCGCGAGGCCCACCCAGCGCGCGCGCCTGCAAGTTATTTCCAGGCAAACGGTCTCTACCTGTTCGGGCCGACCTGACCCGCCCGACGGCGGCAGTGGTGCGTCAAACGAGGCGAATAAAAGAGGAACAAGAGCTCTGCTTGTCTCCCGATCGAAAGGTGAGAGGAGAGGGAGAAAGAAGAAAAACAGAACCTCGGCGAGAATGATCGCCTGTCGGCGGTCACCACATAGTGCTCACGCGATGAGGCGAAGTGCGTCATTTCGATAAAGCAAAACAAAATACAATTTGGAGGTCTTCCTCGTCGCCAACGAAATTAATTAGACGTCAAAGTAAATCATGAAGGAGATTTCTTTTCAAAATGGGCAATAAAAGCAATAAAAGGCAGCCACGCTCGCTAGCATCACGCACGGCGGTACAGGGGGCTGTTGACGTCTCCATTATCAAAACTCCGTCATACTGCTCCCGTAAAAGTACACCCGGAAAATAGTTTCTTAAAAAAAAACACGTAATTTTGCTCTTGTTCCGAAGATTTTTATTTTTTTTAGTTTAACGACAAAAAAATTTAGAGTCAAAGACTTATAAAGAAAGGAAAATATTTCGTTATGTTCATTTTAGGTCATCTCAGTTGATTCAAGTCTAATTTCACGGAAATTCCTAGTTTCGAGGAAACTATTCTGTGGGTGAAGGAAAACGTCCGAAACATTCAACCATCCGCGACGCAATGTGAGCGAAAAACGTTTCCGTTTGCGGGCGCGTCACGTACACGCGTGTGTGGAGCGGGGCGGGTGTCCACTGGTCTTTATCTGCAGTTTTGGCGGGG